>NW_026864575.1:0-5449 GCF_026571515.1 Ruditapes philippinarum
AAATTTGGCTCAAATTTTTTAAAATTATAGGTTAAGGCCCATCAGGCTCAGAAATGTCCTTATAATATAAACCTTTTTAAAATATTATACAAAATTTGCACAACAATCAATAATCATCACGGTGTGGTTACATTTTTAAAGATTCCAAGGAAACACGTCACATAAGTTACATAAATAACTTAATAACAACTGCCGACTGTGACGAGACCAAACAACAAGTAAATCCAGTCTGACATTTCTGTCTAGTAAAATGTACTGTTCCGCTCAGAACAGTAACATAAGAACCATCCTATCTAAACGTCAAGTTTGTTACGCTGAAATTAAACCCTACAAAAAGTTCAAAAACAATTATCCAAAATTACGACAGGCAGACAGACAGACAGACTAATTTAAATGCGTTTTTAGCTGGAAATTTCATGGAATAGATATAAACACTTTCGTATATAAAACATGCCGATAAGTGTGCGTGGTTTGTTAGAATTTCCTTTCTTCCTCAGAGTTTGCTAATATAATTCACTTCAATTCAAATAGCACATATATTTATTGTGTTCATGATACTAAGATCTGCATTAAAACTGACGTTAAAGAAACTTTATATCTATGACTTGGTCTATGATTTACGTATCAATGCACAATATTTTCTATAGATTTTTGAGACAATATTTTAACAAATGAAATTATAACAAGTTATTTATTTTTTACAAAAATCTTGACGAATGAATCATTTTTTTTTCAGGTTGAACAATTACAAGTAATTAATCAACGACGATGGCAGTGACTTTTGAACATAAGTCATTAAGAGTTTCACACACAGTCAAGAAAATTTTAATTCGTGTCCTTCATCGTAAAATTCCTATAAAGGCCCAATAGGCCCCAAAAGGCTCGATATTTGAGTTTGCAATAGCAATTTATATTTTTGCTATACTGTAACAGTTAACAAAAAGTTACACATTGGTCATATATCCTGGTAAATTTGTTTTGCTCATTTGCAATTGTCATTTGGTACAATGATAAAGTTTTTTTTGTATGGAAGTCAAAATAAACTTTGTTTAAATTATGTTTCCTGTATGACAACATCTTTCACATTCAGGGCTACTTAATTCTAGTGATAAGCCTTTAATATGCTTTATGTCAATAATTAAAAAAATATTAAACACATGTTTGCACATATTCTAGAAGAAATAAATATTAATTTCTGAGGCATAATATGCCTTTAACTTTTATTCTGAAAATAACAGCAAAAATATTCGCCCAACAATAAAGGAGATTCTAAGACACTTCATTTATTTTATACTTGTTTCAAGATTCGATTTTTTTTCGAAGCGTTAAAAGTACCAGCTTCAGTATCCACTCAAAGAAACAATAAAAAGGCGCAGACAACTGATGCAAACTGACAACCTCCGATAACGAATTGTAAACAAATTAAAAGCAGTGAATTGTCTTGGAGTGTATAAAATTTACATTCATCAAGCATTTTTATTCTGTGCATTGCCTCAAATCAAATTCTTAAGTTGTTGACAAAAGCACAAATGACAATACGACCATGGTTCTTTTTAATAGTATATTACAAAAGAATAATACATCGGTCTAAAAACCACTAAACGCCATTGCTACGGTAAAATGATGTATGGCAACTCGGCAGTCAATGATAGGTTATATAAACCAAATTTTATTGTTCAAAGATAGATACAAGAAAAGCATTGATGCAAAGCATCAAAGGGCGTCCAAGCAAGAAATGCAGCAAGTGAAGATGAACTAGTAGACATATGATGACAAGATATTCTTATAAACTACCAGAAATATATATCACTTATGAATGAGCGGACGAAAGACAGTGTTCATTATGAACTTTGATTGGCATGCTAGAGATTAGAATATTACTTGTTATTTCTTTATGATCGTGGTTATTAATAGCAACGGATATACATGTATACGATCATTTATAATCAATATGTGTAACGCATGATCAACACGTACCACACCTTTGTAATTGTCCCTTATTATGTTTTCGCTATTAGCGAAGACCCCCTCTTAAGGTATCTGTTCACACTTAGTAAAAATATGACACTGGTTATATTACCATGTTAATCATGTTGAGCATAATTGTTTATTATACAATAATTGTAATATCTATTAATTTTAATTTAAAAAAATACAAATTTTATGAATATTGTTTTCTTTTCTTTTTTTGTGATTTATGTGCTATTTTGATACTGAGTTTTTATGTTTACTTCTCTTTTTTTATTAAAATTGTAAAATAAATTTTAAGAATTCAATTGTCATATTGACCGACGATTATAAGTCAAAACCTAACTGGAAAAGGTCAGTAAATTATGGTTTATCTTTCAATATATAATATTGTTTATTCTTAAACCATGTACATGTACATTTGTATTTTTCTTTATCATTTTTTAAACTATCAATCAATTGAATAATTCATAAAATCTAATTTGTAACTTTGAATAATTCCTCGGCATCTTTACTATACACGGATAACAAATTTAATAAAATGTTTCAAAGTTGATAATGTCATATTAATACCATAAAATGTACCTTTTTCTCAATTATTGTACATATTTATTGTTTTTATCTCATATAGATAAAATGAAACATGCTATTGTTGTTGTTGTTTTTTTTGTGAATTGTAAATATATCAAACATCTACTCCAAAACCGGGAGAGACCGGACAATAAACGTGTGGTACTATTCGCCGGTCACTAGTAAATCCCGGTCAAAATAGCCGGGAGAGACCGGGAATTACCGATAGGAGTGATAAATAGATATATCTATAAATAGATTTTCGGAATATTTAGGTCATCAACTGATCATTCTAGGATACATGTACAACAATAACATACCATGATAACCCACTGTGTACTACAAAATGATAAATAAAAAAACCCGAAGAGCGCGATTTATTGACGGAAAAGGTTATTTCATTTGAAAATGTTTGCATTGCGAAATTCTCCAGTTCGCTATTCATTGTAACATATCGCAACATTTCATTCTTAATTAATAATCAAGCACCCTCATACCAATCGGAATGATCGGCTTTTATTATGACCGACTAAAAGGCTCGAGAAGTTGCTGTCGCCCTTTCACAAAATCTGATTTCATTCCATAAGGGCGCCGCGCTTCGGCGCGGACGCCAATGATAATGTGTATAATGAATGCTATTTTTAAAAATGATGCAGGTACAATTATAATCAAAAGTTGGACTTTTTATATTCAATCAAACTCTGTTTAAATACCTTGTTAATTCGTATAAACGTGTAGTCATACTAGATATTTCGTTTTGTATCTTTGTGGTTATTATGTCTCGTTAACCTTTTCGGATTCATTTATATAATTATCATAATAATTTTTAGAAATGATGTCATAAAGTTCAACGTACGTGTTTGACGTTACATATACTCGCTTGATTGAATTACAAAGATATTTCTTTCTTAACGATTTAACAATTTTATGTTTCAATTACAATCTAAAGGCTTCATTTAACAGCATACATGCTTTAAAGAATAGTTACAACAGACTGTGTACGTGCTATTTGTCTCTAAAAGACTCATTTGTTACTTCTCTCTTTATGCTACCGTAGTATGAAGTTCTCTCACTAGGCAAATATATAATAACAAAGACAATAAATGTAAAGTTCATTTCGAAAGAAATATGATATACAAAACAAAAAATATTAAAAAATAAACAAAAGTATATGAATTTACATCTAAAACATTTATTTTACTATAATTTGTCATGATTTATAGATTTTCAGTTATATTTGTGAGCAAAGCTTCACGCGAGTTTTTTATTTGAAACTTTTTTTTCAGAAAGCTTAACATTATTATTGTGAATAAAAATGAAAACAGTAAAACAAAATAATGTAAATTATGAAAAGAATAGTAAAAACATATTTTCATTTTAAATTGTTTTCCAGAAACCATATTATGCAATCAGAAGGAAAACCAGTTATTATAATAGTTACTTAAGTGCCGATTAAAACCGCACACACAATAGTTTAAGTAAAGTATATTTGTAATGACAAAACTGTAACTTTATCTTACGGGGAAGTTAAAAAAATATGGTATCCGTCGAAAGGAATTCGAAAGGTTAAAGAAAATGTCAAAAGCGTTTGAACAGTCAATAATGATTTAACGTTTGGTAATGATTAATGTTAAATTTTAGATCCCCTTTCTCCATACCCATGGCAAGTAAGCTAAAACATATTTCTTATGCCAACAAAATGTAGGTTTTTCAGTTACATTGTACAAATTGCTATAAAAGGATGTTTAAATAAGGCTGAATTACACTTTTCTGTATTGATCACAGAAGCTCAAAGACAATGTAGTTCCAATATGATATAGAGATAGAGTAATATAACTCAACCGAAAAGTAAGTCAATATCGAATAACTTATTCTTTAGCTTTTGATAAATCTGTAATTAAACATTCAACAGATTGAATGGAAATAAGACTTGTATGTCAAACCATCAAGCTCATTAATACATAGCCATGTTAATATAAAGGTCGAAAGTTCATAAATGCTTATGCAACTTACAATTTACTATGGCAGAAGCTTTTCAGACCGATGAGGTGAAAATTGCATGTTACGATCCTATTTCGCTAAGATTATTTGCATAACGTTTTGATTATTTTTGTTAAAGTCTGTTTAAAAGACGGAAAGGAATATAAATTAGGTTTTTGCTTTGGATATTATGAAAGAAATTAGATTACCATACAATACCATAACAAAACAATATTTGCCATGCTTCATAACATAGGGCAAATAATGCAATGGTTGGGCACCTGCGACATAAACCTATGTACAAAAATGCTTAATGATTTTTCTACTTCAAGTGCAATCATTAATTCATATCTTATGTTATATATCATGCCAAGGGTGTGCATTTTAATCAAAATATATCAAAATTACCGTTACTGTTTACTCATAACAATAAATAATATATGAACATAATTCAGATCTAAGCTTTACTATAAATGTCACAAGAAGTAAACTGTACGTGTAAACTGGTCTGATGAGTTTGTTGAGACAATGATAATATTAAACTGTTCGGCAATCAATAGTTACATAACATCATACTCTAAAAGTTACTATCTATAATAAAATTATTTTTCTTCTACCTGGTTTTCATTTAGTTTCTTTATACTATCTGTCTAATTTTTTCATGTTCAAACAAATTAAAAGTGTAATATAATTAAGCAAGTGCCAAATTAAAGGAAAATAGGTGTCACATAAAACAATATGAACATAAAAAGCGCTTTTAATTTTATAATTTGTACGAAATGGATATTACTGTGTATTTTTTTACAAAACTTTCTTATTCCGAAATTCAGACTGCCTGAATATACGGTAAAAACATAGCAACAAATGACATTGGTAGACATTTGAAGTTTGCAATATTTTTGAGCCGGTTAATTTAAATGAATGCATTGGT
>NW_026864576.1:0-17101 GCF_026571515.1 Ruditapes philippinarum
TGCCCATAATAACATGTTTTAAACAATCTATATATTTATAACAATTTTTGATAATAAAGGACTATTAAAATTAAAAAGAAAACTCTTTTTTTTCTATATTTTTTATAGTTTTAACAGATACAGGCACAGTATTTAAGATTTTGAAACATTGAAATCCTCAAAGGGCGGAAAAAAAATAATTGCAGACGGGGGTTTGAAGTTTTTAATAAAAGACAGGGGGAATTCCCCAAAAAAAAGTTATCTTATTCAGTTTTCTACACTAATTTTTGAAATTTAAATAACCCCTTAAAAAACATAAAAATATTGAGATGGAATTAGTATCTAGTATTTACGGGTCATTTTCAAATGTTAAAAATGGCTAAAAGGCTAATTCTTAATAAAAAGATGGAGTTTTTTTTGGGCAATATATTTAAAAAAATGACCAAAAAAAGTGATTTTTTTAAAATTTTTTTAAAAGAAAAACAAAAATTACTTAAGAAAAGCAGAGTACCGGTCCTTCTGCACTGCACTTCTTAATGAGATCTATCACCCTATAAAGTTTCAAGTCCATAGCTTTTATAGTTGAAGAGAAATGGCCTGGACAAAATTAAAGACTGAAAATTAACAAAGGGCAATAACTCAAAAATTAAGATGTGCAGAGTACCGGTTCTTGTGCACTGCACTTCGGGTTATTGAAAGAAGCATGCACACCAAGTTTGAAGTCAATCAGACTTATAGTGACTGAGTTATGCTCCGGACAAGCTTTAGGGGACGCCAACACCGACACCTACGCCGCCGACAAAAGTAACCCATATATGTCACCTTTTCATGGCGACACAATAAAGGATGTGTTATTTTTTTTGCATATTTTTATACAACCATAAATTCTGTTGTATTTCAAAAGTTAATTCATTTTAAACATTTTTTAATAGGGGAAAATAATAAAAGCAACATACTGGTTTCTCCAAATTTCTGTCAATTTTTAATAAAAACTTAAAATCTATTGTAAAAAGTAAAAATTCTTATTAAGTGTACATATCAAATGATTGCCTAACACATTTACTTGAAACAAAACTTATCTATATAGGGCCTTATTTGTAAAATAAAGGCATGCTGTTTTAATGTCCTGATTTCAAATTCATACCACTGTCAGAGCACATACAAGAAATATATTCTGTGCTATAAATCACATGCCACCAAACAAATGTTTAAGACCAATTGTTACCAAAGTCTACACAATCTGAACAACTCAACAAGTGCAACAAATGAGAAGGGAGATCACTCAAACAGATTTCAATCGGTATCATCAAGATGCTTTAACAACCATCTACACAATAACAATATCATCTGGATGCTTGGGACATAATCTGTTCTATTTCATCAGGGTGCTTTGGACGGGATTTCGTAAGAACAACATGTTTTGTCTCAGTAATTAAAATATTGTCCGCAATTCTTATACCAATGCCACGGTATTCTGGAGGTACAGTTTCATCATCAGCTTTGATATATATACCTGGAAAATAAATCACAATGAAATGTTACAAATATATGAAATAATCGTTAATTTGTTCAGTTAATAGTTTGAGCAGTTACGTGAAGGAATACCCAAAAAAGCCTATAAGGATCTTACACCAGCTGCCAATACAGACCGGAATTTCTAGCTTGAGGGTAAGTCACTGTTTAGGGTGGTAACGAGGCTTTGCGGAGTTTCTGCTAAACAGTTACCCGAGAGCTAAATATTCCGGTCTGCTACAACAACCAGTGTTTGATTCTTTTCTTTCATATTAAATATTAATCATATCTTGGAAAAAAATAACAAAATACCACTTTTTTCTTATAGCCGTGCATGAATTTACCACTTCAATCATAACGGCAAATTAACATCATTCTAAGAACACAATTCATTCATAAGGACTTATAATGAGTGTGGAATGAGTGATTAAAGATCCTGTAACTCAATTTTTTATGGTTTTATATCATAAATATAATGCTTAAATGAAGATTTATCAATATTATAAATTCCAAAAAGTATAATTTGTAAAGATATTAACGAATTTACATTTTCATGTTAATAAAGGGAGGTAAGTAGAAATTTATTTTCCATAAAGTTTAAGTCAAGATTTAATAAGAAAATGCATATATTTTAATGATTACTTAAATTGGAAAAAAAATATTTGCAGTACATATTTTACATATTCTTTGATGTTTGAAAATTGATTTAGAAGCATAATTATATACATATATAAAATTTCACTAAAGTATATCTTTAAAGTTTTAATCACTTATAAATGGATTTTTCATGACACCATTAAGTAATTTTAAAGAAAGTAAGCAACTGAACTACTTAGTACATAGTTAAATATATATCTCTAATCTATGCACTGACCTGGTTCTATTGTTATGATCATGTTAGGCTGAAGCTTTATTGTTTTACTGACTGTCAATCGACATGAACTAGGTTCGTAACAGGTATCATTGTTATTTGATCTGTGATGGACTGAAAAATCTGTTTTAGTGTCTTCAAAATCTTTTGGAGTCCTTTTTTGTATTGTCTTTGGTATTGACCTTGTAATATGTAGCAGTTGCTCTGAATTTCTCCAACCTGTTCAATATCATAGAGTTTTTCTTTGATCTTCTGACAAATTTTGTTGTTTAGCTGCCCTTCCCCATCCTTTTCATCATTTTGTCGTTTAGAAATCTCTTATCATCCATGTTCTTGATGCAAATGTTCGTTTAAAGCGTCTTCTCTTGTTAACACTTGTAAACATTTTTGACAATGCTGATTGTTCCCGTTTTTGTGTTTTTGTGATGCTTAAACTTTTGTTTTTAAGAAAACGACTTTTGCAAGATTTGCACCTCATTGTCAACCGATGCTGAATTAGTTGACTCAGCTTTTGGAAACAAGCGAGGCACTTCTTAGCAGGTGAAAACCATCTTTACTGTTTGAATTCTAAAAGTAGAATGAGATATCTATATTATTCTTGAGTTTTTCAGAGCAATGACCAACATACAATATAGATTTACATTTTTACAATAATCTGAACAAAATGACTTCAATTAATTCACAGAATTAGGCAACTAGCAGATACTATAACCCCAGTCGAGACAGCAATATGTGAAGTGAGACTTAATAAAGCCAGGCGAGACTAAGAAAGGACAGGCTTGACTAAGGTTACATGATAATATGTTTAAAAAATCTCACCTTATATCGTTTTATATGCTTACAAGTCTGTTTTTGTACGACCAAATAATCTCTATATTTTAATGAAAGAGATGTGTGAGTACAGATCCATATACATATACACACACCATTATTTCACGCATGCACATTCAGATTTGTTAAATTGATTTGATTGGTTGAGAACCAAAAGTTTCTTTTTCCATGCGATTTCACAGCAGGAGAAAGATACATATCAATCATTTTAAAGGTAGACATCCAAGGAGCAAAATGTATTCTGCAAGCTACTAAGAGTGTAATCAGGTGTTTTCAAGACCAGATGCTTTGTTTAGAAGATATGCACCATATATCCACCACCAACACCAACACTAGAGGGAGTACCACCACCACGACCACCAAAGCAGTCGATTATGACTGTCCTACAATACTAGAATTCAGCATAAAGTTCAACGATTCGTATGGTTGTACAGAAGATGGCGGTAAAACTACATTGAAATCGAAGATGTGTATGGCCTTATGTAGAATTTATTCAAGGCATACAAACATATTTAAATAAGGACGAATTCTTCAATCCCAGGGTCAATAACATGGTGGTATAAGATAACGCATAAACGACTTCTTCTCTGAGGGATAACTTCACAGGTCTCTATCTGTGATTTCTATCATTCAGAATTTATATGGCAACAAAAATCCAACACAAGCAAGGAACTGTCATTATTTAGTCCTGTTTAATAACCCTGTGGATAAGCAACCAATGATGACACTGGCTCCTCAGATGTACCCTGGCAATACCGAAAACATCCTGAAAGCCTTCACAAAAGCCACTAGGAAGCCCTATGGATATTTGTTAACCCATTACTTCATATACACGCCTTTTAACCCCTTTTTGTTGTCTCAAATGATGAAAAAATGCCTTATTTAGGCCCCAAACACTTGTTTTTGTTTGAAAAATGTTGTGAAAAAAGTGACCTCTTTTTCGGCGCGGTCCCCCAACCAAAAGATACATCAGGGGGTTGCCAGAAGGGGGATGTGCCCCCTTCTGTTTGGGGGGTTTGAAGGGGGGCGGAGTCCCCCTCATCGCCAAGAAAATTTTGGACTTGTGAGAGGCTGTAAATGACCCCAGATTGATCATAAGGTAACGTGTAACCAACGCTGAAAAGCATTTGACTCTATCTCAATCCATTGAAAAGTTACAGCACTTTGAAATCTATTTTGATGGAAAAAATCAACGCAAAATAGTGATTTTTGGCAATTTTGAGATGTCCCCTCGTTGCCATGGTAACAGAAAATTTAAGCCTGAGCATGTTGTTGCAAGGGCAATGGTCCAGTCAACATTTGTGCCAAGTTTGATTAGTGTTGAAGCAGTTTTTATAGTATTATAGCAATTTGAACTTGTAACGGGAGACTTTTCAATGAAAACAGCCATTTTTCACAAAATGCTCATGAAGTAATGGGTTAATGAAAAAAATAAAAAAATCTACAAAACAACAATTTTTCTTCAAATTTATATAACAGGCCTTGTTCTAACATGAAAAAACGCGATTTAGGGTAATTTCAAGTATTTTCATCATTTTCTGTTAACCCATTACTTCATATACACGCCTTTTAACGCCTTTATCACCCCCCCCCTTTTTGTTGTCTCAAATGATGAAAAAATGCCTTATTTAGGCTCCAAACACTTGTTTTTGTTTGAGAAATGTTGTTAAAAAAAGTGACCTTTTTTTCGGCGCGGCCCCCCAACCAAAAGATACATCAGGGGGTTGCCAGAAGGGGGATGTGCCCCCTTCTGTTTGGGGGTTTGAAGGGGGGCGGAGTCCCCCTCATCGCCAAGAAAATTTTGGACTTGTGAGAGGCTGTAAATGACCCCAGATTGATCATAAGGTAACGTGTAACCAACGCTGAAAAGCATTTGACTCTATCTCAATCCATTGAAAAGTTACAGCACTTTGAAATCTATTTTGATGGAAAAAATCAACGCAAAATAGTGATTTTTGGCAATTTTGAGATGTCCCCTCGTTGCCATGGTAACAGAAAATTTAAGCCTGAGCATGTTGTTGCAAGGGCAATGGTCCAGTCAACATTTGTGCCAAGTTTGATTAGTGTTGAAGCAGTTTTTATAGTATTATAGCAATTTGAACTTGTAACGGGAGACTTTTCAATGAAAACAGCCATTTTTCACAAAATGCTCATGAAGTAATGGGTTAATAGACTTGAAACCCTTTACATTGGAAAATGATTAAGGTATGGCTTAGATTGGCCAGACACAATGATTTTAACCAATCAAAAGCCAGAACGCTGGAAAGGCTCTATAAAATACCATAATAAAATAAGCACTGATCATTTGTCAGTCGGAGTTCAATCTGTCAACAGCGACGAGAATTAAAAGAAAAAAAGAACTATTGGAGATTAATCGCAAGCTTGTGACGATTGTGATCTGTTATTTGATACAGTTCATGACGTTTAAAGACACATGAAATACGGCTGGTGTCCAGAAAACAATGAACCTCCATAGAGGAAGATAATGTAATTGACGAAAATGTAGAAGATAATGATGGGTATAGACATCTCTGGAATCTTGCTGAAAAATAAAGCACAAACAGGTACAACAAGCTTTACGACCAAAACATTAACAATAGAGAAAACGAAGATAGTGCAACAGAGATGGTAAAGGAATGTACAAGCCCATACAAAGAGAAAAAACTTCTTTGAAATATACCATTCTTTTCTTGAATTGTACTGGTTTCATTTGATGACCAATGCTACCATCATGACATAATCGAGCAAATAAATGATTTACGCAGTAAAGGACTCTTGAAAGAGTCATGAAGAAAAATACAAAATCTTTTGGTGACCTATTTGAGACTGAAGAATCTGACGATGAAAGCGAAGAAGACTCCGATGATGAGGACTCGGAATGAAAACAGTTGTCAAAGAAAAAACCAATCATTTCATATATGAACTTAAAACTGTACATTTTGTTGGCGACAGACACGTTCTCAATGTAAGTTTGGTTGAGACCACTCAAACAGAAAACTGGATAAGATGTTACTGAATTGTTGAATCTGGCCGGATACCTCGCCGATTGATAAGTTACAAACGTATTCAATACATATTTAGACATGTTCACGACTACAAATTCTTTTTTAACTTTTTTATCATTTAAAAGTTTAAAAAGACAACTGTAATAACTGTGAAGTGTTTTCTCTATTTAAAATACTTTTTTCATTATCTTTTTGCATATTGTTTTTCAGGTCAGGAGTTTAGAGACAATACGGTGCAAAAACTAATGAAGGACTAATAAAGAACATGACGTGATATATTTGACCAAACAAAATGGACAAACCGAGAAAGCTTTCTATTTTTATATCAATATTTAATTTTCTTCATAATCAATTGTAGAGTGTTTTTTTTTAAGTTGAATGTATTTGAATGATTATAAAATTGTATTCTGATGTATGAAATTTATTTTCTTGCATTTTGTAGGGTCGTTTAAACAATAAAAACGAGAATAATGCACTACGTGACATACAATGACAATTACATGTATTTACTGATGGCATCGTTAACAGATATAATAAAACGTTTCACGGGACAAATGGAATGAGACCCATTCATGTTAAGGAAACCAACCAGGAGAAAGTCCAATTATCCACGAACTTTACACACAAAACAAAGAAAAGTGAAAATTAAAATGACACCCTTCAAATTTAAGATGGTAATTTTGTACGGGTCAGTCATTTACACACTGTGTTTACACGGGCGTATGATCAGACGTACACTGGAGAAGTGTTTGGAATTCACAAACGGTATCATAGAGGGTATTACCAATCTACCATCTTCAAGATTAGAAACAAGAAGAAATCAAAGGAACATTTCATGAGAGTGAGCTTCGGAAAATATCTTTATCAAACATTCGGAATTAGATAAAGTTTTAAAAATAAAAGGCAAAGGAATAAACAAGCAGTATCTTATAAAATGGAATTATTATAAAAAAAATGTAATCAATGGATAAATCCCACTTCTTTAAAATGATTATGATTTAGCATGTATTACAGAAACAGTCATTCTGATTATATATATATTAATCTTTATGTAAAAAAGCTAAGCTTTAAAATCATCATCTTTTGTTTTAAATCAATTCAACACACATAACAAATGTTCATGTATAGGTGTAGATAACTATGCCAAGGTAAAATTTATCGTCGGCTAAACATAGGTAAGGGACTTGTTAAAAAAATGATTGTCACTTGCTATCAATAACTCACACCCTTTGATACATGTGGTACGCGTTACGCATGAGCGCTTTAAAAAAGACTCATTTTCTACCCCATCTAAGAGTAAGGATTGTATTAAATATATAGGAAAATTTCAAGGTCGTCTATACAAGCCCGCCTGACTACTATCACCCAAGGCTCATGTCTGTGAAGTTTGGTCAATGTGCAGTCATTGGTTTCAGAGGAGATGTTCTTTAAAGAAGTTGTTGACGATTGACATGGCACGGCACACGACGGACGGAAGGAGGGAGGCACGTTGTGTTCAGGTGAGCTAAAATAGCCGTGTCTGCGTTAGTCACGCCGTAGAAATATGTTAATATGTTAAAACATCAAAATTAGTCATTAATGGGACATAAAAAGTAAATTATTGAATATTATTTTCTCTTTCTTAAAATCTTACATTTTTCTCAAGTTTGATTTTCATAAAATATTTTAGCTCATCTGAAGGCATCCAGCTTTAAATCTTGATCTTTGAATATGTAATTTGGTTTCAATAGATGAATAGAACAAATCAGTTCATTCCTTATAAAAATAATGTTTGTTTTAAAAGACGTTTTATAAACATTGATTTAAATCATAATACACTTGTATTTGAATAACCTTACTTTTGATAATTTAGATAAATAAGAATGTTTTGACTTACAGTCCCAAGATTTGGTCATGACTAGTCAATGGCCACCATTGGCAACCATGAGTTTGTCTGAGAAGTTGAATAAAAAAAAGAATTAAAAGGTAAACAGACCTTTGATTTGTTGGCATAGTAAATGATCTTAATATATTTGAGCTCTGTTAGTAAATGATTTCATGGTCACGTGGCCTTGAACAATATGTTGTTCAATGTCACGACCCTAATGCTTCTCAGAAATCAATATGGCAAAAAGCTCATATAATTTTACAAAGCCTCTTATGTTTTTGCAAGAAGAAATGTGAGTTGGCAAATAACAAATCAAATATACAAAAACACAAGACCATGACCTTAAACATAGTGAGTACCGTCCATGGTAATCTTCCTTCCAAATTTGTAAAATTCTGTTTAGCTCTGTTGATGTTGACCTTTAACCCCGTAACTCTTAACTCGACTGAAGGGAAGAATAATAATGAAGTTGTGTACCTAACAAATATTAAAGACATTGGAAATAAATAAAGGCTGTATGAGTAAAAGGGTAAAAAATTTTTTAGAAAATACGACCTTGACCCTAGTGATCAATTTTAATACAGCTAAAGTATGGGACCATCAAAGGAAATTCCTATTATATGCGAAAACATCAGTTATTGGAGAGGTCATCAGACCCTTTCACAGTGTTCATACTGATTGCTGGCGGCATCCATTTTTGCGTGAACGAATCACATTTAAAGCGTAAAATATTTAGGAGCAGTCTACAAAGATTATTTTGCGCATGCCCCGTTTCAAAATACGACTGAACTTAAACGAAAAATTAACATCGAAGAGAACAAATCGGTACATAGAAAAATCGGAAAATATCAATTACGTTACTTAGCGCTACGTGGATGTTTCATTCCGTTTTAATCTTTTAAACTGTATAAATCGATTACCGTATTGTTTTACTATTTCATGTTCCGATAAATAGTAACAGTGAACATTATAGCTACTATATCACTATGCACTATTATATGACCGAGTGAACCGTGTACCGAAATTGTGCTGCTCCTTAAACTTTTGAACCGGTATGACTAAATAACGCAACGGAGATTTTTGGCGCAAATGGCATAAATTTTATTCAAGTGGTTGGAGGCATGCAGCTTTATAAACTGTTTATTCCAATCAAATGATATAAACATTTTTTAAAGTAAATCTGGGACTTAAATTATTTGATTTACATACTTTATGCCCGTTTTTGAGAATGTAGAGGAAATGTTTCCATATACTTACCAAAACATTAACCGAAAATGTGCTTATTGAATTTTACAAGAAACTTTTATTTTGATACTACTTTTGATAAATACACAACTGTATCATTTTTTTTTTAAATTTAGTTTGATGATATAACATAAATTGTTCCCTTGGTAAAGTATCCCTAATGCGCTAAGAAAAAAGTAATTTCTCCGGTGTATAATCTTTCAAAACATTTAAAAATTAATTGTAAAACAAACTTTCATTTTGATACTAAAAAAATTGTAATTTATAACCATTCATTGTGTCTTTTATGCAAAAAAATACCTAAATATTTTTCGAATTAAACATCTCTTTCACAGCAGCAAAAAGACCTATCGCACGCTTCTTTTTAAAGAAGCAAACTTGTTATATAAAGGCTTGGGAAGATGAATAAAAATCTATAATGACATTGACCCAAAATCCCTCTTTATTTTTTAGGACAAACCATGGTATCAACCTAAAAATATGGAATATATCTCTCAATAAATGAGGTTACTAGGAATAACGTCAATTAAATATAACTCTACTTCAAAAAGATAAAAAGGACAACTGGGGGTAAGGGATGGGTGTCACAGTTATTTCACTTGCCAAGATTTACGTTGTATTAATAAGAATGTATGTGGAGCATGAGGGTAATAGTTCAGATAAAACTAAAATATATCATCTTGCCGTGATAGTTGAACCATACGTATTTCTAAATGCTTAAAATGATATAAATGGGGGAAATGGAAACCACAGTTATTTCACCTTCTTAGGTCATGAGTAACGTGTAAATTTTGAAGCCGTTTGTGTAAGTAGAATAAAAGATATATCTAACTTGCTTGAGAAGGTTAACTATATAAGGTCCATTTTTTAAGTGCTAACAAGACGAATAACTAGGGGAGTAGATGTCACAGTTATGTAATATATTGTGCTTTGTAATAAGCTTTAAAAACATTGCTACATGTGAAATTTGGAACAAGCTAGCTTACCTTGCCTGTACATGTACAGCTTAACCACTGCTAAAGAGGGGGGAAATGGTAAATGGTATATAACGTGTCACATTGAAGGCTCAATGATTACCGCCATATGAACACATCTGCGGATGTTTCAAAATTTTATCTGCTTATGTTAAATGTTGAATTCTGCATTTGCAGGTGCTAGGGGGCGTAGACGATATATTGTATTTACCACTACCGTCTGTGAACAGGCTAGATCATACAAAGTCTGCAAAAGTTTCAATTTTTTTTGGGGGGGACTTTCTTAAGGGATTTTGTTTTCTCTATATTGTATTGATGACAATGAGTATATATTATGAGCTACGGGGGCAAAGAAAGAGACTGAATTATAAAATTGACCAAAATCATTACCTTAAGGTATTACCACCTAGCTAATGGGCACTATAAGGAACTAAAAAATTGACATCAATTACCCTACCCCATCCATTTTTTCCACGTGTCTGACCATTTTTCTACTTTGGGAGCTTAATTTAAAAAAAAACCTTAAAATTCAACCAAATGAGTCCCTGTTTGCAAAGTTTGCCTGAATTAAAAAAAAAGTATATTGGTTGATCTTTTGAAATATGATTATGAATATGATAGTTTTGACTTTATTACACTTTGAAAATATCAAGTACTATATTTATTACTAGATTTAGCCAAATTTAGCCAATAAATACCTAAATAAATTGAAAAATCAAAATTAAACACTTTTTTTTTCCAAATGGGACATGAGAGATACATAAATAATGTTAAAAGAAAAAAAAAGAAAGAAAAAATGTTGACCCTTCTAGGGATTGAACCCACGGCCCTCATTTTCAATGTTGTTAAAAGTAGTTTTAGCCTATTTGAATACTCTCCAAAGCGGAAGTAATGCATTAGGATGGTAGTACCTTAACTGTTAAATTTTCTATAACAAGAAACAGTCACACAAGAATTGATTCGTTCAATATATATTTCAGGAAGTATCGATAAGAATATTTTAGCACCATGTATTAGAAGGCGACATTCTGATTAGAAAGTCTGTGTCTTTACTATTTTATGTTCATTTAACTACAATCCAGTGATCCGAGTAAAAAAACACTAATTGAATGAAATGGAAATAATGTAATGAAAGAAAGGTTTACAATTATTTCATTGTAGAATTACGGATGTCGTACTTTGAACAAATTTTAAAGCTTTAAAATAAGGAACAGGTCTGCACATCTACAATCCTACGCGCCTTAGTACTGTATTTGTTGTGCAAATTTGTATTGATTAAATGTAATTGAGAAAAAATCGGGCATAAATTCAAAACGGTAACAGAATACACGTTGATTGGGCATGTGCCAATGTTAACAATGTAAGATTAGTCGATAGTGACATGTGCATTCATCGTTTGAATATAAACAAAAAAAACAATACAAAATATAATGATATAATTTTCTATTTTTTATGCATGTATTTATTAAAACAAATAACAAAGTTTGGAAAAATGGATACTATTCAAGGTATTATAAGTTTATTTTCTTAGATTAGAATTCGTTAATATAATCATACATGTACATGTATTTGATTTCTGTTTATTGAATTTAAACAATAATGTTTCTCGTTTATCGGCTCTATGTAAACATTAAGATTTCCTTCAAATCCAGATTTACACAAGTGGAGATAAGTGGAGATAAAAAGTCAGAAAATGAGTCGATTTTTCATTAGCATGCCTATAATTTCATCAAAATTACATGACTTGGAATCAAGGCCAACAATAGTCGAAATTGCTAATGGCGCTGACCCTAATCAAAGTAAGTAAATATACATTTAGAAATAAGAGAACTGTTAATATAAGTTTTTATTGTTTTGTGCTGACAGTCTTAAGAACGCAATACCTGTCAAAATAATCATACGGTTTTATCTGTTGATCTCTTTACAAGCTATTTTTTCTACATTGCTTGTGGTAGTTTCAATGTAAAGTTATATTAAGCAGTTTATGTAAACTTTCTCTCTACTTGTCAATGTCAGATCCTTATTGCGAGTTTTGTGAAAATTGGGAAGGCATGCACTCTCTTAGTGTGTAGCTGTTTGTTTTTAGAGAAACGAATATTGAAGGGAGTTCTGTTTGGTTGAATTTAATTGTGGTGATCCTAATTGTTTTGGGTCATTGTATTTAGTTGTATTCGAATTATCTTTTGTTCTCCAGTTATATTTGTTTGGTGAAATATATTTGTTTGAAATTGTTTGAGTTGTATTGGGTGATTTTGATTTTTGAAGATTTTCATAGTTAATACTATTGAATATATTATATTCTAAAATGAGGATAATGGGACATAGAATATTCTGCTGTTATTCACAAAAAATTTCAACGGTTTTCAAAGAGTCTATGACCCAATTTTCTTTAGGCATACCGCATGCTTTGTGTTCATTCCCTGAACAGTTGACGCTACGCTTGTAACCGACGGACCAAATCGTAAAACTCTGTGACGGCCAAATGTTATGTATTTTTTATCTTCTGTCTTGCTTTTGCGGGTCCTTGTAGATGATTTTCTTGTTGCTCTGTCTTTCTTTAAAGCAGGCATCGAGTAAATATGTTATGAAAATTAAGATGTACCTTTTTGTACATATTAACAATACAATTTATGTGTTTTATTTTATTTATTTCGTCTAATGTAACCATGACAAATGTTAGAATTTCACAAGGGGACAATTAATTTTATATACACTGTATAAAAAATGGTTTTATTTATTTATTTATTTTTTAATATATGGATATTATATTGTAAAAATAACAAGATTAAAACTATTTTAGGTCAAATAAATGCGAGTAGTACCTTTGATAAATACTTCTTTACTTTATTCTATTTTTGTAATTTTACGAATATATATACGTTTTTGTATAAAAAAAATCCCCGATATAACCTAAACATTGGTCATATGTTCGTATATTTATCATTCTATTTCCTTATTTTCAAGTGGTAAAGCCTGATATCGAGGATGATCAAAAGCGCTGGCTCATTGTTGGTATTTGCCTACACAGTGTTCTCTCTCCGGTCTTACGAAAGTATATCCCTCCTGTAGTAAGCAACCTATATTCTCAACTGAAACGCTCTGATCAGATAGACAACCAAAAATATCCAAATCAACTAGCGCGTTACAAACCTACGAACAAAGAGCTGAACTATGAGGCAATTAACAATAACGCTGTAATACCACAGGTTAGTCGAAGAAAAGATGAAAAGAACTTCAATTACGACGTGAAATGCGACGTCGACCTTTCAAAACTGTTCATGCCCACTAGCATGACACAGTACACAGGTTTTGATGATACGTGCGACACTTCAGCACTGCTGGGAATCATTATCAATATATTTTCCTTTCCGGCTTTAGTAAAGACAGTAGCAGAACAGGTACATATTGTTTAATTCTTTAACTTATAATCAAAGCTGAAGGAGATATATACATTGAAAAATTTGCAGCATGACGGGTCAATATCAACACCAGAACATATTAATACCACTGTGAAACACATGATATGATTTCGATTACAATACACGTACTAAGTTTATGCACTGCTTAACTAAACTTTACTATGTTTTAAACATATTTTAACTTGTGACTAAAGTCTCATTAGCCAGCACATGTATTAGTCATCGTTAAATGCTTTTCTCCGACCATTTGACCATTTCGATTGTTTACTAGATATATCCTTCTATATTGTTGTGAAGATTAAATGAAAGTCACACCAACACTGTGGAGATTGTATGGCGACTTTCCAGCTTTACTGGTGGAGGAAAACGTCATGCCCTGTGTTCATTATTTTAGACACAAGCGGGAACCTTAGAAGTACCGCTGACCATGATAGCTTACTTACACGATAGAATCTAAATCTCTAACGGGATTCGAACTCGAAGGTGGGTGACGTAAAAGTAAATAAAAGTCGAAGACCTCAGCCACTTTTCCACAGAGGCCCGTTCCTAAATGGTGTAAAAATGCTTAACCCATTCGATATCAATATCATGTTTGATTTAACATGTTTATATTTGTTCATCGAAATAGGTGCGTTCTGAAATCCGTAATTGCTGGGCGCATTGTAACTTTTCTGAATGGGATTTCCTTAAGTTCCAAGACTCGTTTCGGCTGATGCATCAGTTTATTAGAAATTTGCGACTTTCGACCAGTGAAGAAACATTTGCACTTGGAGAACTTACTAAGTGGCAGACATATGGTGTGTACAAATAAATATTATATAGGAGTGGTTTTAAATATGAACAAAACAAACGGCAATTTACTTAAGATAATTTATTATATTTGTCCAATATATATTAATATGAAAAATTAAGTTAACGCATTAATTTAGATTTTAAACTTCAAGTAGTTTACATAAATTGAATAATATTCCACATATTTACAGGAATACAGTTTTTGCACGGCACAACACTCGGTATGGAAATTGTAAAAGAGCTTAAAAAAGAATTAAGAACAATCAGTAAACATGTATTAGCTGTTGCCCAACATAACGACGAAGCTTTCGAAAACATACAAAGGGCTCTAAATGACACACAAGATGCTTTTGAAAAGGCAGATGAAAAGTATTTGAGCTTACAAAATCAAGTTGAAACAAACTATGAACAGCATAAAAAGGAGACACTTGCAAGTATAAAAATTATGAAAGACGAAATAGCTGGAATCGAATGTCAAAGCAAGCGCTCAGCCACAAGCATATCAAAATATAGAAATGAATTAGAAGAGGTGCAGACATGTGTTTCAGAAATAAGAACTGAACAGCGAAGAGAAAATGCAGAAATAAAGAGCCATGTTTCTGATCTTGATGCAAAGTTGGGATATTGTAATACTGAAATAAACGACGTTAAACAAAGTATGCAGGATATATATGACAATGTTTCGAGCAGCAAAAAGAAATTGAGGCTATTAAAGTTCATTTGTCAAATGATAGGCCTCGTGAAAAATTATTTTTTTATCCACCAAACAGAATTGCTAGTTTTGTTGGAAGAAAAGAAGAATTGAAACAAACTACAAGAAAGGTTTTTTTGAAAAAAAAGTATGGCTGCAATATGCAAATTTTTATGTGGACTGGAGGAGGTAGGAAAGACAACACTTTGTATTGAATACGCTTAGGGCAATTTTTCCCATTGCCCTTGTATCCTGGTGGTGTGTTTTGGATGTCTGCAGAAACAAATGAATTCTGGAAGATTCAATACAAAGATAGCTCTTGATACTGATAATGTCGGAAATGATGCAAAAGAATCGATGCGTAAAACGCTAATTTGGCTACGTGGACTTCAAACAGAGATGGCTGTTGTAATAGATAATTTAGATATGGAAGGAAATTTCAAGGAAATGTCAAAGAATTGGTTCTAGGGTGCATGGAGACATAACTCAAATGGTCAAACCATAATCACTTCAAGAAGGGAGGCCACTAATGCTGAGGAGGAGTTTTATGTCCAAGCCGACGACTGCATAACGTTGGATGTATTGACAGAAAAGGAAAGTTTACATTTCATTATAACTCGCACGGGTCTTCAAATTAACAATGATGAAAATGCAATATGTTTAGTACATGAACTCGGTGGATTACCTTTAGCACTTGAACAAGCAGCGGCTCATATCAAAGCATTGGCATGTACTTACAAAGAGTACTTCAATAAATTTAAAGAACAAAGATTGAAATTGCTTAAAGCAATCAGACCACCTTTTGAATTGTCAAAGGAAAGACAAGCGGTGCAAACAACATGGCAACTGAACTTTGATTACATTTTGAAACAGTCAGAGCATGAAGGATTGGGAAATACTGCAGTCACCATCGTTGAAATATTAGCATATTTATATGCAGAAGATATACCTTTTTGTGTCATTAATACAGGAACACCTAAAATATGCGATGAAAATTTATCACAGGTTCTCGAAAATCCACTAGGAAAAAAAAAAATTAATTGAAATCCTCACACGATTTTTCCCTCTGATTCGGAAAAAATTCTGAAGTATTGAGTATGCATCGGATTAGTTCAGGAAGTTCGCATGAGAGAAGAAGTTCAGAACCTCAGAACGAACGCATTTCATTTTAGCAGTGTGCAACTAGAATGGTTAATAAAAAGCTTTTTAAGCGAAGCGGTTCTTCACCAAATGATGCAGTTCAGAAGTAAAGAAAATGTCGGCAAGTATACTTTCCAATTTGTGGGGTAAGATGGCTGTCTTCAAGCAAACTTATCGTTAAGGGCATACATTGAATCAATATGCAGCCAATCCCCAGTAATCTAGATAGTTGTTTGAATAACGAAACCCTAAAACTTTTTACAAACAATTGTGCAATTTACCACGAGGTTTTTACCAAAGGCAAGACGAAGCTTTAGTCTGTGACAAAACTCACATGTTAGGGTTTTAACATTCAAGTAGATTTTAGAACGCGGACTTAGCGCAGCATGCACTGACATCAATTAAAAGGTGCCTCGCAAATCTTAAATGGCGGGAACGGCTATTATTTTTTACAGTGTAGGGTATAATAAACTTAGATTCCAAATGATGAACAGGCGTCCCAAACGCAATAGAGGACCAGAAAAAATTTAACGCAAGAGGTAATACTGCTTACAAAGAACTGAGGTTACAGGATGCAAATACAATTATTGATTCAAAAGGCTATTTAAATTTTTTTAAACCCTCAAAATTCCAAATACAAAGCTTGTTTTGCAATTTAGAAGTATAACCCCTTTTTTAAAAGGGCGGGAAATTTTTGAAAAAGCATACGTGAAAGCAAAAGGCTGTATTGGAAACTAGATCCGACGTTTTGGAAAAACATATTGCTGGAAACTCT
>NW_026864577.1:0-30226 GCF_026571515.1 Ruditapes philippinarum
GAGTCATTTAACGGTAAAATACTTTGATAAAAATGAAATAGAAGTTACAGTTTTTAAAAACGTATTTGGATACTCAAATTTACAGTTTGATTGTTATAGTAAGTATATATAACGTAAACAAAGGGTAATTAACGGTAAAAAAAATGCTTATTTAGCGGTGCACCACACTATTTCGGTTCTTGACAATGACTGGCACATTTTATTGTGTATGAAATTGCATGCACAAAGAAACGAAAGTGAACAAAAAATGTTGTTTTTTTCCACAAAAATTAGTTGATTAAGATAAAAGTTTAATTTACAGTACGGATATTACATTTTTTATCCTTCCAGTTTGCGGGAAAAAGCATATAGCTAGCTACACCGGGTAATGTAACGATTCGCCACACTAACGATTCGTCACATAACGATTCGACACAGAGTAATAACGATTCGCCACAGTTATTTTATGTAATGTGTTTTAAGCTATTTAAACCCTCTTAATCGGCATATATCGGCTCGCTCAAATTAATTGTAAACAAACATCAGCTTAATTTGGCCCGCATTGTTTTGAAATCTGAATACATTGTCAGATAATTAAAGGATTATTTCGGCGTCAATTAAATATTTTCTACAACAATCCTAAGGTGATTGGCTTTGTTTTTAATTAAAGGTGTGACAAATGTTTACATATGCGTTCTTTAATCAATTATCGTAAATCAAATTTTCGTATGAACACATGTTTTTGCAATACTTTGTTTACATATTTGACATATATTATAATATATCAACTATATATTTATATATAAATATTAATTATCATATAATTTATGTTTATGAGTAATTCAATAATTATTTCAACATATAATTACTTTCTTGTTAATGTACTCCTGTAATAATGTTACTTTGATAAATTGAAAATCCGCGATGGGGGCCTTAACTTCATTTTACTTGTATTAAGAAACATTATTAAATTATTGTCATTGTCAAATTATTAAAAACCAAAGGAAAAATTTTGTTGATTACTATAAAATCATCGTTATAATCATACTGTGTGGCGAATCGTTATTTAACTGTGGCGAATCGTTATTACTCTGTGGCGAATCGTTATGTGGCGAATCGTTAGTGTGTGGCGAATCGTTACTAATTCCTACACCGCACCTACTGATGAACGAATTCACCGTAGGGAACGTGTTACAGTATCGCGTTTTTCGGTTACAGTATAGAATTTTAAAGATGGAGGATTATTTTGTTGGGAAGAGAGGTAAGTGATTTTTATTCCGTTCCATACTACAAGTAGTTTAGTTTCTAAAATATGTTTTTTGTGCTTTGCTTGTTAGGAACAGAATCCGGTATCTAGTCATATATTTCTTCAGACCCTGCACCACAGATTTATCGCTAATAATTGTCTAATAAAATATGCAAAAAAAAAAAGACCCCCCTGGACAGTTTGAAAATTTGAATCGAGAGACAAACCATTTTTCTGCAATTTTGACATTATTTATGCATGCCATAGAAAAAGTAAATCTGCAAAACGTTAGTCCCTTTATGTTTAGGAAACGTTTATAAAAGTAAATGACCAGTTGAACCTATTTTCCTGTTGGAAAATTGCGTTTGAAAAAAAAATAAACAATGTTACAGTATAGAGCGGAGGTAATTTGTGCAGGGTTACAGCAGGCATAGACCTAGCGATTTGTATCCGTTTTGTTACATTTATACCCAGATTTCGGTTACAGTTTAGACTTCGATATTTCTACATAATTATAACTAGGTAAAATGTATGAATGTTACATAAACTTTTAAATCTCTGTGAGCTTATTGGCCCGAATGGCTATTCGTCGCCGTCTGTCGTACACCATGTGGGGTGCCAATCTCATCCGCTAGTAACTACTTGAACTTAAAATGTGATGAAATTTACAATGACTTTCTAAACCCAATTAAGTTGTTCTTTGAAAAATGGTTTCGGTGGCAATCGGGGAAATACGAAAACCCAAAACATAGATTTTTTTTGAAAAAAAAAAAAGGGGGCCCAAAAAAATGGGTTTTTAAAGACCCTTCTCATCTCAAACCAAAAAAGTATTAAATAAAATGTCGTTGTTTTTTTTTATTTCAGACATGGTATGCAGTTTTCGTGGATTTTCTGAAAAAAAAAAAAAATAATTGAAAGTTATAGATTATAAAATTAAGGTAGACAAATTACAATATCTCTCTCTAGTGAGCCTGAATGGAGGTAGCAATAGTGGCAAAAGTCGGGATAAGGCCGTCGACTTCAATCATCTTTTCATTTACTGCTTTAGTTGAAATCCAAATCATGACTTTGGATTTTGTATGTGAGGAATCTATCAAGCTAATTTACGGAAGTTCGGTGGTTCTAGTCAGACGCTCGTGTCCTGAAATGTTTCACAAAGGGTATCTGGGGTCTTTCTTTACACTAAAGCAGGAATGTTTTCACATGACCTCAGTGTCGTTGAAACTTAAAATCCAAGAAAGCCAAACGTAACAAAATAGAGTTAAACAGAATCCCTAAAGAAATTCCAACACAACAAAATTGAAAATGTTCATAAACCCTTTTAAATACTTACACAATACATTATTCCAACTTAAAATAGAATTTAAGGTTGCAAGTATTGCTCATTTAAATACTGTTTAATCATTCTCTATGGTATTGGCTTGTTAATTTTGTCTTTTGACAGCCTATCTATGGTATGCAGGCGTCATAACCTCCGATCCCCTCTCAAATTAAATTTTGTTTAAAGTTTCACTCATTGTATTCTTGTTTAGGGCACACGCAATTTTTAACCTGGGGGGTAATATGCGGCTTTTTCATAGAATGGCAAATAACGTGTCACATTGAAGATTCCATGATAACCGCCATATGAACCACATCCACAGATGTTTAAAAGGGTCTGAAGTGCACCAGTTCATGTTTAATGTGAAATTCTGCTGAAGCCGGTGCTAGGGGGCGTGAACGGTAGCTTGTAGTTACCACTACCGTCCATGAATAAGTTTAGTCAAACTGAGCCTGCACAATTTTCATGTTTTCCGTGTTGGACTTCTGTTAAGGATTCTTTTTCCTCTATTTTATTACATGTACTAATAGACATTATTATAATGTGTAATGAAATCAAGCAATGATCTTTCTTCTCCTCATTATAATTCGATAAAAGGTTACTGTTGTTGTCGTGAAAAACAGTCCTTACTTAGGACATTACTTATTCTGCAAAAAGTCTCAATCTGAAAACTTAAAGTAAGAAAAATAGCAAACTATAACTTTTCTGCTGAAGAAAAAAAGTAAAAACAACCTTTCAAGAATGTATTGAAATAGAAAGGTATGAGTTATTTCATTTAAAATAATGGATACACGAACTTTGTTTGAAAATTGGCAAGTATCTAAACTGTAACAGAAATCTAGGGGTATAAACTGTAACAAAATTGGATCAAAGTCGCTAGGTCTATGCTGTTAACCCTTCAAAATTAACCTCGCTCTATACTGTAACATTGTTTATTTTTTCAAACGCATTTTTACCAACCAGGAAAAATAGGTTCAACTGGTCATTTACTTTTATAAACGTTTCTAAACATAAAGGACTAACGTTTTGTAGATTTACTTTTTCTAGGCATGCTTAAATAATGTCGGAATGGGAGAAAAAATGCGTTGGTCTCTCGATTCAAATTTTTTAAAACCGTCAAATCTGCACATTTATGAGACAATATAGAGATAAATCTGCGGTGCAGGGTCTGAAGAAATTATATGACTAGATGGCCGGATTCTGTTCCTAACAAGCAAAGCACAAAAACATCTTTTAGAAACTACACTACTAGTATATGGACCTGAATAAAAATCACCTACCTCTCTTCCCATAAATAATCCTCCATCTTGAAAATTCTATACTGTATCCGAAAAACGGCGATACTGTAACACGTTTCCCTACGGTGGAATTATGTCATAATATTTCAAATTCTGAGAACAAACATACGATTCGAATCATCAAAAAAGCATATCAAATCAAATCAAACCAACAATTTTGCCTCAGAAACATCTGTATCAATCTGACCTCGAGTTGAGATTATAAATTTACTAAAAAACCGGAAGTACATGACGAAACGTCCGCTCAACAAGAAAATTGAGAAATTTTGTAACATAAACTCGTATTTCACAACAAAGAAGTGAGATGAATACAATTATCGGTGTGCTTCGTTTAAAACAGGTATTTTGTTAACTATTTGTTAAAGTATTAAGGCATGACATTCTTGACCTCCCGACGTCCCGTGTTATGATTTAATAAAAATTATGAATAAAGATGTACCATGTACATCATTGTTGTTATTGACGCTCAATAAATGTTAGTGAAAATGGAAAAATAAAATTATGGTAATTATCCATGGTACTAGTAATTACTTAATTATCTTTATCATTTTGTTAACTATTATTCTAAAGCAAGAAAAATACGTAATTTTAAAATAACTTAACATCACAATATTATCAATTTATACTTGAAAATCTTCTCAAACAGTAATTTTTGAATTCATTATTGAAACATAAAAATGGTTCATGAAAAGATTAAAAGACAGGAAAAAACTGAAATGACTCATGAAAATTTTGGTCAAACAGTCTGCCACGTGAAATTTTTACCTTCCTGAGATCCCAGCTAATTGTTGTTCTTTTTTTTTTAGAAAGGGTGTTCTAAATTATGATAAACCACAGATGCTTGGGCCAACATGATACCCCTGAGTAAAGACTATCAAAAAATATTTTGATATTCAAACACTAATGGGATATCTATTACAACTATAATACTGGTTTTCGAAAAAAAAAATCATATATGAAAAAAAAAATTCTGTTTACCAATCCTGTATTGAGGCTTGATTCTGGCAGGCAGGCGCAATTGGTTGGGCTATTTTTCGTAACAGTTTTCTCAGCAACTACTTATCAGAGCCTCATGATATTTAGTATGCAGCATTAACACATTGTCCAATACATGAGATTCGATTTAAGGTCTGTCGTTCTGACATCCACTTCATGTTTACTGACTTAGTTAAATTCATAAAAATGGTCAATGGTACGAATATTTCGTAACAATTTTCTCATTAGTTTACATTCATAATAATGGTCAATGGTACGAATTTTTTGTAACAATTTCTCAGCAAACTACTTATTTACAGCCTCTTGATGTTTGGTATACAACATTGATATGATTTCAGGTATGTGGCTCATCCACTTTCAGTTTTCTGACATAGTGAAATTTTCAAGCATTAATTGTAAATGGAAGGACATTTCCGTAACAGTTTTCTTAGCAAAACTACATATCACAGCCTCTTGAAATTTGGTATTGTGACTGCAAAAGTTCAGGTCTATCGCTTATCTTCTTCCTGTTTACCTACTTGGTTAAATGTTGATATGAAATGGTCATTGGTAGGAAATTTTTGTAACATCACAGCCTCATTGAGTCCATGTTATTTGGTATACAAATGCAACCTGGCCATTTTTTGTCTTTGAACCCATTTTTTATTGAAGTAATTATCCAAATTTATACTTCGTCTTGTTAATTATGATGTCATTGTTAAAATTTTCATGATGTACAACACACCACAGAGAGTGTATTTTTTAGCAACCTGTACATTAAAGAAAAGAAAAAAGAGGTATTTCTATTTATTATATACTTATAAATGAAATATTGAGAAATATTGATGAAATAAAATGCGTATTTTCATTTTCCGTATTTTCACTGTAAAAATTTATTTTTCACTGCAGTGAAACATATTTTCCGTATTTTCACTGGTGTCTTGCCGGACTACTTTCTTTTGAAATTCTACCAGTACAAACAAAATTTTAAAGGGAAAGTTTTTCAAAATTTTATCGCAAAAAAAAGAAAAAAATGTACATAATAAACAGAAAATTCAAGTTTTTTCTATAAATACATGATTTATTTTCATCTTGTGGCATGAAAATTACCATATTTCACTCGTGGCTACCGCCACTCATGAAATATTTATTTTCATACCACTCGATGAAAATAAATCATGTATTTATAGAAAAAACTTGAATATCCTCTATACACTTGTTTGCATTCCTGTTGCTGTCGGCCAAAAATACATTACATTTGACACTAACCTTTAAATGACATTAAAGAATTTTATAAACCTGTTGATTTTTTTTAAAAAGGAAAATACTTTATAAGATCTATTCCTAAGGTGAGCGATATAGGGCCATCATGGCCCTCTTGTTATATTCAGGTGAGCGATTTCAGGGCCATCATGGCCCTCATGTAAAATGACATATCTCTCAGGATAATAGCGTATATTAGCAACCAGATAACTGAAATAACAACCAAGGTGGACTTCTATAACTCGTACATACATGTATTGTTATTTAGCTCACCTGTCACAAAGTGACATGGTGAGCTTTTGTGATCGCCTTTCGTCCTGCGTCCGGCTGGCGTCTCTCCGTCCTTAAACTTTTACATTAAACCACATCTCCTTATAAACCGCATAGCCAATTTCATCCAAACATTACAGGAATGTTCCTTTGCTGGCCATCTTTAAAATTTTTATCCAAGAATTAAATTCTATGCAAAACTATGGTTGCCATGGAAAACTTTGGTTGCCATGGCAACAAAAAGTAAAAACTTAAAATATCTTCTCTTAAGAAACCCAAAGAACTATAGAGCTTAGATATTTGGCAAAAAACAGGTTCTAGTGAGTGTCAACAAATTTTGTTCAAATAAAAGCCCTGGCGTCAAAATTGGCTCCGCACCAGGGGGTCATTTATTTTCCTTATATCTATATAGTAAAAAATTAAATAAAAAAAAACCCTCTAAAAGCTTGTGCTTAGATATTAAGCATGAAACATTTTCATGTGAATGTCTACCAAGATTGCTTATAAATAAGCCCAGTGGTCAATTTTGGTCCCGAACCATGGGGCCATTGATTTTCCTAAGGCCTAAAAAAAATTGATGTGTTTCTGGTGGCGAGGCCAAAAAAAGTAGGGTCGGTAGGTCGGATTTTTTTTAGCGGGTGAGCTTTTAGGATCGGTGAATGTCCGTCGTCCGTCGTACGTCCACAATTGCTTGTGAACACTCTAGCGGTCGCATTTTTGCCTCAATCATCATCAAACTTGGTCAGGATGCTTATCTAGTTGAAAGCTCGGATGAGTTCGAAAACATGGCTTATCTCGGATGAAAAACTAGGTCACAAGAGCTAAAAATAGAAAAACCTTGTGAACACTCTAGAGGTCACATTTTTGACCCAATCATCATCAAACTTGGTCAGGATGTTTGTCTAGGACCTGGTGATAGCTCGGATGAGTTCGAACATGGGTCATCTCGGATGAAAAAGTAGGTCACAGGAGCTATAAATAGAAAAACCTTGTGAACACTCTAGTGGTCACATTTTTGACCCAATCATCATCAAACTTGGTCAGGATGCTTATCTAGATGATAGCTTGGATGAGTTCGAACATGGGTCTTCTCGGATGAAAAAGTAGGTCACCGGAGCTAAAAATAGAAAAACCTTGTTAACACTCTTGCTACGTACATATGTATGTACTGAGTTATTGCGCCAATATTAGCGTCACGTTTAGCGTGACGCGCCATTTTATACGTTATTGTATTTGACGTCATTATATGAGTTGACTTCCGGTAATCGATAATAAAACAACGTTATTGAAGAACCAGTGCAATCTTTTGAATTATTTAGTGTTTACACAACAGACCTTTTGGTCCTGCGAACCGGATAACACTAATTGGCAAAAAATTACGTTCTATCAAAGGTCCAATGAAAGGCGCAGTTACACGACTTCCTTAAAAACAATTCGAGATAATTTCAAGGCGGGAGGCAGCCGATTACGAGGAACTTTGTGACGATTATATGACTCCCTTTCAAAACAGAAACAGCAGAACGATCACGGAGATTCACGAAAAGACCTTGGGTTCTTTCAAAACAAGAAGAAAAACAAATAAAAAGAAAATTCTTGAGTGATATGAGTATGTTTAAACATGTTAAAGACCAAGATACAGAAGATACATGATTTTTTAGGAAAGGTAATCAATTCAAATTTCGAACTACAATTCCCAGCTCTAAACCTAATGCTCAGCCATTTCAAGCGTCCGTATCAAGCGAAAACATCCGAGATTTGTGCGCCAGGTATCAGCGAGAATAGTTCCCAGATACATTTCTTACCGTCCTTATCTCAAAGCTCAGTATATCACAAATTACCAAAGTTAGATTTGCCGAAGTTCAACGGAAATGTCCTTGACTGGTGTTCATTTTGGGATTCTAACCGAGTCTGCTATACACACGAATGTTTCACTGAGCGGAGTACAGAAATTCAATTACTTGAAGTCGTGTCTTAAAAATGAAGCTTTGCAAACAATAGCTGGATTTTGCCTTAACGAATGTTAATTATGAACAGGCTAATTTCATTATTACATGAGAGATATGGTCAAAAAGACAGAATTATACAAACTTACATGAAAGCATTACTTGAAGTTCCAGCACCCATGTACACTGTGCAAAGTATTAGAAAATTCTATGATACAACAGAGACAATATATCAGAGCATTAGCTTCACTGAATCAGAATGAGACCACATGCGGTTCACTACTTACACCGGTTATCCTTCAAAAACTACCGCCAGAGGTCAGACAAACATTACACGTGCGCACGGGATACAGTCGTGGTCTTTGCGTGAATTGATGAAATGTATACTGAATGAAATCAATATTTTAGACGCTGGAAACTTTGCTGAATACCCCTCAAGACTTCATTCCTACAGCAACTTTTTTTAAAAAATCTGATTCCAGAAAGCCGGAAAGAAAAAAATTACATCTATACCAGCAATTTACGACAACATAGACAGAGATGTGCGTTTTGTAAAGGGATGAGGCACTCTTGTATCTGGACTGTGAAAAATTTAAAGATCGTGAACAGAGAATGAAGATAGTGAAGGAAAGAAGGCTATGTTTTAATTGTCTGGGAAACCACAAGATTTACAGACTGTAAGTCTAAATTCAAGTGTAAAATATGCTCACGCAGACATCATAACTAGTAATTTGTGGAGTAGAAATAGCAGCCAAAATCTACAGATAAGTATCCTGTTATCAACAATGAGAAAAAAGAACTCCACTTGGGTATTACAATTCTGCTCACTCTACCACACAGGTCTGTATTATTAAAGACAGCAGTTTCCATGGTAACCTCAAAAAGTAACTCATTTCCGCCAATATCCTATTTGATGAAGGTTCCCAGAGTTCATTTATAAGTCAACACCTAGCCCAAAAATTACAATTGGAGCCCCACCGGGAAGTGAAACATTATACATGTCGGTTTCGGAGACACAGAGCGTCGCGTGCGAAATTTAAGCAGAAGCAACCGTGGTATTTAGAAACAGCAGAAGAAAAATATTCCTATAAATGTTTTGATAGTGCCTGAAATTTCCATGCCACTGAAATTTATCACAAACATGCTGGTCACCTTACTTACCTGAAAGGGCTCAAACTCGCACATCCAGTCTCAGGAAATGAAGATTTTGAGATTGAGATTCTTATTGGTGCTGATCATTACTGGGACGTTAATACAGATCAAGTTATTAGAGGAGACGGGCTACAGCTATACTATTCTAAAATCGGATACCTTCTATCAGGACCATTGAAAAACAGGTAACTCTAATAAATTCTACGTCGATTCCGTATCCATGATGAACGTTATTACTATGAAAACACAAGATTGTAATTTAGAGAAATTTTGGGGGTGGGAGTCCATTGGAGTTGAACAGAAACAAAACCAACAGTTAAACTTTGAGAAAACAAGAAGAAGATATCAGGACAATAGTATTACGTTACAGTTAAATGGACAATACATTGCCAAATTACCCACCCTTTTTCTATCCAAGTAACGAGAACATAACCGAACGAAAGAACTATGAATGTTATAAATAGAATTGGAAAAAAGACCCAGAACTTCAAAGAAATATGGAGATTATTATTTACAGCAGAACAGAGAGATTTAATAGAGAAGGTTAAGAGCCATTATCTCATAGTATAGGACGACACATTATCCCGACCCATTATTTACCACGACCAAAAAGTACACTACACTTCCCATCAATCCCTCGTGAAAAGACTCCGACAACCACAATCATTCGTATCTTTATGATTGCAGTTTGCAGATCATCTAAGAATTCTCCAAGTTTAAATGATTGTCTGATGAATTACCACCACAACTTAACGACTTTGACTTCATTTATATTGCGTTTCCGGTACAACTTAACAATTTTGCCGTCTGCACTGATATTGAAAAGCATTCTTAAACGTCCAGCCCTACATCAAGACGACCGTGACGTCACCCGTTTTCTTTTGCTATCAGATCCAAATGATCCAGATAGTTCTCTTCAGATATACCGTTTTCAAGTCAGTGCTTTTGGAGCCAACCGTGTCACCATATCATTCTGAACGCAGTTATTATGACAACATTTAAAGATTTACATCAATGTAACATTACAGACCGAGTCCAAGGAAGCGTTTATATGTAGACAATATTCTTGCAAGCCATACCAGATGAGAATTCACTGTGGATTTCTACAAAGACAGCAGACACCTGTTCCAGCAAGCTGGCTTTAATTTGAGATCCTGGAGCTCAAAAACAACCCAAAATCATAAGTAAAATTATCCAGTGCGATAAAGTCGGCGACCAAGGATAACAGTCACAAAGATCCTGGGAATGCGTTGGGATCCTTCAAACGGCGATGAAATGTCGTTTTCCGCCAAAGATTTTAAACCAAGTAATGACTTATTATTAACTAAAAGGGAGATTTTGAAGAGTCGTCATCAATCTTTGGATCCGTTGGATTGCTCTGTCCAATTACTGTTAGAAGGGAAGATGTTGCATAACAGTTTGCTTTATGGAAACAAAACTTCACTGGGAATAAGGTTTTACCTAGAAGAAATAATTACGGAATGGTAAGATTAAGAGAAGATTTAGTCAAGGCCACCGGAATAAAATTCAACCGACAAATATTTCCCAAAATCAACACCAAAAGATAGAAAGCCTGCATATTTTCGCCCGATTCAAGCATTAAAGCGTATGGAGCATGCGATATCTCGTTTCCGGTAAACAGAAAGCATACCATAATGGCGAAGAGTAAAGTAGCCCAATTAAGCAGCTTTTACAGTTTCCAAAGCTAGAACTTTGTGCAGCACTTCTTGCAGCAAGACTTTGTCAACATAAATAAAGTCAGCTATTGAATGTAAAAGTATATACTTCTATGGAGCGAGAGTCAAATCGTGTTGGAGTTTGGATTTCTTTCAGAACCAAGATCGTGTAAAGGAAATACAAGAGATGTCTAATGGTTTTCAATGCAGTATTGCCCGACTCATGAAAATCCTGCAGAACTTTTTTCGAGAGGAAACTTACCTACGAAAAAATTCAAAATAATTCCATTGTGGATGCATGGCCCTACATGGCTGAAACGGAATGAGAGAGCATTTCCAAAAGGGAACGATTACCAGTTGTTGAATTATGACAATCCTAAATGTGAAGCAATTGTCTTGACAGCCTCAAGAGACTCATTACAAACACCAATATTATAGAGATTCTAGACTTCCAGAGATATAATTATATATGAAACTATTACGTGTTACAGCCTACTCAAGCCGATTTGTTAACAATTGCAGACGTTCAGAGAAAATACGTGGACCTTTAGAGACACACGAGATGGATGTAGCTAAGCCAGACAAACTAATAATACACGTGCAACGACAAAATTACCCAGAAGTGAAAAAGTACCTGTTAGAAAACAAATTAGCAGGTCAAGAAGACCAACTATAGTAACACAGCTAGATCTTTTTATGGATGACGATAAGCTAATTTTCGTTGCGGCGGTAGATTACATAATGCACCGTTACAAGAAAGCACGAGATTCCCAGTACCTTTCTTGCCGTCTAAACATTCAATTTACAGACCTTATCATAAAGGACGCACATATTGTTCAGCTTCATTTCCGGTACAGCAAGTACTGTCACATTTCTTCGTCAAAAGTACTGGATTCCAAGTATTCGTCAACGTGTCCGGAAAATTGTTCGCTCGTGCGTCACGTGCCGCAAGGTAACAGGTAAAGCATATAGTATTCCGACGCCCCACCTTTACCGAGCAACAGATTGAAACAAGCACCACCATTCACTGTGACAGGGATAGATTTCACTGGAGCATTGACAGTAAAAACACCTCATGGAGATCTACAAAAGGCATATATTTGTCTTTTCACGTGCGCAAATACACGAGCTATCCATTTAGAGATTGTGCCAGATATGACTGTGGAATCATTCATTTTGGCTCTACGGCGTTTCTTCAGTAGAAAATCAATTCCAAAAATTATAATGTCTGATAACGCCCTTACATATATAGCCACTGCCAAAATCCTGAAGGACGAGATTCTTGGAACACACAATATTTCATGGACTTTTATCCCGCAACATGCCCTTGGTATGGTGGTTGGTGGGAGAGACTTATAGGTATTACCAAGACATGTATCAGAAAAGTACTTTGGAAATCATTAATAAGCATGGAAGTTCTTTCGTACACTTGTAACAGAAATAGAATGCATTATCAATGACCGCCCTCTTACATATACATATACAGATACCAAAGATGAAGAACCATTAACACCATCGCATCTACTATACGGACGAAGGATTACCTCCCCTATTTATCCAGACGACAGAGATCCCACAACAAAGGAATTAACCCAAGAATCGGCCGGTAAATTGTTCAGATTTTAAGACTGCAACGCTTGATCATTTTTGGTCAAGATGGAAACACGAATACCTCACATCGTTGCGAGAGTTTCACAGAAAATCTGGTAACCATGGTGACAATATCAATGTTAGTGACGTGGTTCAAATACATGACGAGTATTTACCAAGGAATCGCTGGTCATTAGGAATTATAGAAGATGTAGTAACTGGCGGTGATGGACATATTCGAGCAGCCCCGTGTTAGATCCAGACGAGGAATTACTACACGACCTATTGCCAAGCTGTACCCACTAGAACTTAAGTAACATTGTACACGTGATTCACGTGCATTGCCGGCACCAATTTTTCGCGCATGCCTTTAAAACATAAAGTGACATTTGCAATTCGTTATATATAATCAGTGAAACTTTTACCGTTTTTATTGCAATAAGAGTATAATAACAATGATTTGAAACTAATTGCAATGGTGGTTTACTATCAGAGACAGTTAATGAATTTAATTGATTGATCGAACTTGTAATTTAATTTACTAGATATATCTGATTTTAAAGTTTCTAAGTTACAATACTTCATTTCATTGAATTTCATTTTTTGGTAAAATTTTTTATTTTTTTTTAATAGTTTCTTAAACGGGCATTGTGGCCCGGAGGGGTTACGTACTTTTTGTAGGGTACTTGAGTTTTTGGGGAAAATATTGCGTCATTTAGGGGTGACGCGCCATTTATCCCTTTATTTTTATTGCCGAAATTAAATTTTGATTTTGATTTCCCGGGAAATCGAAAAATAAAACCCGTTTTAAAAACCCAGTCAATCTTTGGATTTTTTAATTTAAAAACATTTTTTTTACGTAATATTATGTACTATTTTGCCCTTTTTATTAGGCACTTTAGGGGTAAACGCCCAAATTTTATACTTTAAATTGTATTGACGTCATTATATGAGTTGACTTCCGGTAATCTATAATAAAACAACGTTATTGAAGAACCAGTGCAATCTTTTGATTATTTAGTGTTTACACAACAACTCTAGCGGTCACATTTTTGCATCAATCATCATCAAACTTGGTCAAGATGCTTGTCTAGGTGATAGCTCGGATGAGTTCGAACATGGGTCATCTCGGATGAAAAAGTAGGTCACTGGAGCTAAAAATAGAAAAACCTTGTTAACACTCTAGCGGTCACATTTTTAGCTCGACTTTTCTATGAAAAGGGGAGCTATCCTACTCGCCCCGGCGTCTGCGTTGGCGTCACACCTTGGTTAAGTTTTTCGTACCACCCCACTTTATTTCAGAAGTATTACAAGTATGGCTTTGAAACTTACCATACTTGTTCACCATCATAACCTCCATCTACAGACAAGAGTACATAACTCTGTCAAGGTTTTTGACAGAATTATGGCCCTTTTTTGACTTAGAAAGTGTATTGAGCTTGGTTAAGTTTTTTGTACCACCTCACTTTATTTCAAAACCATTGGAGGTATTGCTTTGAAACTGACCATACTTGTTTACCATCACGACCTTCATCAACAGACAAGAGGACATAACTCTGTCAAGGTTTTTGACAGAATTATGCCCCTTTTTGACTTAGAAAATACATTGAATATGGGTAAAATCCACTTATTGCCTTAACCCTTTGAGATATTGCTTTGAAACTTTTAATGCTATTTCACATCATTACCCCCATCTGTACGCAAGAGAAGGTAACTCTGTCAAGGATTTGTTTTAAAAAATTAAGGCCTTTTATCGACTTAGAATCTTGGTTAAGTTTTTAGTACCAGTCCACTTTTTTGACTGAACTGTTTGAGATATTAATTTGAAAGTTGGAATACTTGTTTACAATCATGATTCCCAAACATGTCCAGGAGAAGGTAATTCTGTCAAAGATTTTATTTGAATTATGGCCATTGTTCACTTTAAAAAAATACAGAGATTCTTGTATTGCCTTTTACTGCAAAAACTTTTTTTTTATGGCAAGCAATAAAAAAGTCGAGCGCGCTGTCTTACGGACAGCTCTTGTTGCATCAGTCATCATCAACTTTGTCAAGATGTTTGTCTAGGTGATAGCTCGGCGGATGAAAAAGTAGGTCACCGGAGCTAAAAATAGAAAAACCTTGTTAACACTCTAGCGGTCACATTTTTGCATCAACCATCATCAAACTTGATCAAGATGCTTGTCTAGGTGATAGCTCGGATGAGTTCGAACATGGGTCATCTCGGATGAAAAAAGTAGGTCACCGGAGCTAAAAATAGAAAAACCTTGTTAACTCTCTAGTGGTCATAATTTTGACTCAATTGTCATCAAACTTGCTCAGGAAACTTGTCTATGTCATTGCTGGGAATAAATCGAACATGGGACATCTCGGATGAAAAAACTAGGTCACAGGAGCTAAAAATAGAAAAATCTTGTTAACACTCTAGTGGCTACTGTTTGTGATCCAATATATCTGTTAATTGGTCTGAAAGTTTGTTTTGATGATTTCTAAGTCAAGATCGAACATGGGTCATCTTGGATGAAAAACTAGGTCATTCACCGCCCAAATATTGAAAAACCTTGTTAAACATTCTAGTGGTCACATTTTCGACTCAATTATCATCAAACTTGGTCAGGATGCTTGTCTAGGTAATTGCTTGGATGAGTTCGAAATCGCATGTGAAACTAGGTCACCGGAGCTAAAAATAGAAAAATCTTGTTAACACTCTAGTTGCAACTGTTTTGATCCAAGTATCCTGGAAATTGGTCTGAAAGTTTGTTTTGATGATTTCTAGGTCAAGTTTGAATATATGTCACCTGGGTAAAAAACTAGGTCGCACTGCTCAAATATGGATAATCCTTGTTAACACTGTAGTGGTCACATTTTTGACTCACCTGTCATGAGACTTGGTCAGAATGCTTGTCTAGGTAATTGTTTGGATGAGTTTGATAAGTCAGGTGAGCGATCTAGGGCCATCATGGCCCTATTGTTCTTTATCTTCTGGAGGTATGCTGCTTTAAAGCAATTATTTATTCACTATTATCTTAGATATTTGGTTTATTGTATGATTTACCCAATTTAATGCATTCTGGAGTTGAGGTAATGACTAAAGAGGATTTAAGAATAGAATTTTATTTCATTCATATACACAGAAGTATAAAAAAGCCATTAAATTAATTAATATTACACTAGTGTAACCACTATGTTTCATGACACCATTGTGTTATTCACAAACATCAAAATAGGCTAAATATTAGCATTGTACTACATGTATATGTGCATCAATGAAAACAATTGTTTTTTTTTACTGTATACCATTTTTTTGGGCAAGTAATAAATGAAAATATCATTTTGTGTTTACTTCTAAATTTTTAGAACTCGTTAAACTAAACAATACTATGCTTGCCAAATACTCTCATGATATGATTTTTTCATATTGTTCAAACATTTTAGTAGTTTTTTTTGTAATATAACAAATAATAATTAAACCAGATGCATTAAAAAATGGATATTCCAGAATTAATTATTACCTATAATAAATAAAACATATTATACTCTTTGCATACATTTTGAGAAAAAGGCATATATTTAAAAAAACATTTTTCTTTTTTTTTTGTGAATCATTTGTTTTACTGATCAGATGTCAAACACTTCAATGTTGTCAACTGTAAATCTACTAATACACATCTTTGTCATTTGTTGATTACAACAGACTGTCTGTATTTCTCTTTTCGACTATCAGCTTTTATAACATTTCCCATCAGCTCACCATCACATGTAAACAGTAAAACATTTTTGGAGTTAAATCCAGATACCAGCACACTGCCTGCTTCAGTGAGATAACAACAGTTAGCCCCCTTTATTTGTTTATCATTAAATGATGTAATAACCTGACCATTGTTGTCCAGTACTATCAGTCCATTATTGCTGTCAGCAACATAAATCCTAGTAGCATCCTTACTGACAGCTAAGCTGCATATGTTAGAGAACAATTGATGTCCTGATTGATACTTACTGAACTGATGAAGTTTCCTGCCAGATTGATACTTACTGAACTGATGAAGTTTCCTGCCAGACAATGTATACATATAAACTGATGTGTTACCATCTGAGATATATAAATTATTGTTTGCATATGCAAGACCATAACATTCGAAATCAGTTTTAACCTTGTTTGTTGTTTTCATATGTCTTTCTAGAGAAATGAAATGGACTTCCTCTTGTAATGGCATAGTTACTGCTACTTGTGTGTTATTGATCATACACACTTGCCATGTAACTCCAGGTAGATCACAGTAGTCTGTGACAGTATAGTTGTAACGGTGTAACCGTTTAAGTTTGTTGTTGTATTCATCAGTTAGAATTATTGTACCATCTTCCATACAGCAGGCACTCTTGACATTACAACTGTCATCTGACTTAACTTTGACATTATATGATTGATTTCCTTTAATCTGAAATAAATTGTCCGCAGTCTTTGTAGGTTTCTCTGATAGTATGCCTATGGTCTTCTTTTGTTCTAACTGTGTAAGAATTGTTCTGTCAGGTTGAAACTCTATGTCTCCTACTTACTTTTTATTTTGGCATGCTCCATATATTTGTTGGCAACATTTGCAGCATCTTCTCCCATCTTCACATAAACAAACACTTCAGAATGATTTGTGTTTGTAGATGCTAACTTATCATTAGCTGATCTAATCCTGGACTTATTTGCTTGTAGCTGTTTTTAAACTGTCTTCGATTTTGTCTTCAAGACATTTTACTTTACTCTCTATCTCATTAATAGAACTTTTCTCCAGCTTGTCAAGATGGTCATTGATTTCTTGACGGAATTTTCTGATAAAAGCCAGTATTTCTGCTTTCCTCTTTAACAGCCTTTGTTTATCCTGTTTAAATCTATCAGCTTGTTTTTCAAGGGTTTTGGTTATTTCTTTAAGTTTTGCTTGAATGTCTCTCGATTCAACTTGGTAAGAATTATTTTGGATAAATTCTGGTATGTAGAATGTGTCCTTACATAATCTGAAAAATAAGTTCAAACAGTTTATGAGACGTAGGAGATTATATTTTATTTAGTGTTATATATTTAAAATAGTCTAAGAATATTATGTAAAGTACCTATATACTAAACATTCCATATACAAATGTACTTACTTAAAAAAATATATCTTTGTTTAAAGACTATAGTTTACCTGTGATCAACTGCCATACATGTAGAACAACCAACATTATCATGGTTCTGACAGTACATATCAATGTGTTTATGACTGTGTCTGTCACATCTCTCTGCAGGTGCCCTCGGCAGCCTTTTGCTGGTTCCTGACTTAACTTGAGATTTATCCAATACCTTGTGACCAGCTAATACAGGCACTTTACTGTGAATTTTGACACAACTAACACAGAAATAATCGTGACAGTCAACACAGTATTTTTCACCTTCAGTGTTCCTGCCTTCATTTCTACACATTGAACATAATACATCAAATATTTCATCCGAAAGAATATCTGTATTAATTTGTCGACCTGTAGCCATTTTGTTTTTTTTCCCCCGACTATGTTTGTTAGTTGATCTATTTACATTGTAAAATCGATAAAATTGTCTCTATTTCTTTCACAGTTATATTAAATTTAAACAATGATGTACTCTATAATTAAGATAACTGAAAGCCTTAAGAATCTTCTACATTGTACTTCTTGAAAAATATCAATTTCTCAATATTTTTAGCTCACCTGTCACAAAGTGACAGGGTGAGCTTTTGTGATCGCTTTTCGTCCGGCGTCCGTCCGTCGTCCGTCCGTCGTCCGTCCGTAAACTTTTGCTTTAAATGACATCTCCTCATAAACCACTGAGCCAATTTCATCCAAACTTCACAGGAATGTTCCTTTGGTGGTCACCTTTAAAAATTGTTCAAAGAATTTAATTCCATGCAGAACTCTGGTTGCCATGGCAACCAAAAGAAAGAACTTTAAATATCTTCTTTTAAAAAACCATAAGAGCTAGAGCTTAGATATTTGGCATGAAACATCTTCTAGTGAGTGTCTACCAAGTTTGTTCAAATAAAAGCCCTGGGGTCAAAATTGGCCCCGCCCCAGGGGGGCATTGATTTTCCCTATATGCATATAGTAAAAACTTAAAAAATCTTCTTTTAAAGAACCCAAAGAGCTAGAGCTAAGATATTAAGCATGAAACATCTTCTAGTCAGTGTCTACCAAGTTTGTTCAAATAAAAGCCCTAGGGTCAAAATTGACCCCGCCCCAGGGGTCATTGATTTTCCCTATATGCATATAGCAAAAACTTAAAAATCTTCTTTGGAAAAACCCAAATAGCTAGAGTTTAGATATTAAGCATGAAACATCTTTAAGTAAATATCTACAAAGTTTGTTAAAGTAAACGCCCGGGGGTCAAAACTGGCCCTGCTGCAGGGGTGTCATTGTTTTTAACTATATGTGTATAGTAAAAACTTTAAAAATCTTCTTTTAAAAAAGCCAATGAGCTAGAACTTAGATGTTTAGCATGAAACATCTTCTTATGGGTGTCTACCAAGTCTGTTCAAATAAACATATAAAAGCCCTTGGGTAAAAATTGGCCCGGGGGTGGGGGGGGGCCTATATACAGGTGAGCGACCTCAGGGCCATCATGGCCCTCTTGTTTTTTCATTGATTTAAATCCTCTCCTATTGCTCAATAATGTTTAAATGATTTGACCTACTTTGGGTTTAACTTATCAAAGGTGCCCTTATACTTCCTTGCACAAAGTCCAACTTTATCTGTATGAAGGCAGTCATTGCCAAAATTCCAGAGATGTTAAGTATTCCTTTAAAAATTACTTTTGAAAATGCAAACTTGTATGCCTACCATTTTATTGTACCTGCGCATAGCACATAGAATGCCTGTTAATCCAATCTTTTAATTGAAGGTTCCCGCCTTTATATAACAAGTTTTCGTATAGACTGTTACAACTTACCTAACATGGAAAACAACAACAAACTTACAAGTTTGTATCTTCCAGTGCATACAATGCATATGCAAGTTTGCACACTTAAATATTCTGTACCTGAAATATACAAATGAAATGTAAAACTCGAATACTGAAAATAGAGTTTAAGAAAACATGATTCCAGTTGTAGAACTACAAGAGTAAGTTCACACAGTAATATGTTTAAATTGACAAAAGTAGATAAATAAAGTTAAATGATTTTAAGTCATGCGTGACGCCCCACCCGTCCTTGAGTAGTTACGAACTTTTGCTGACAGCGTCTCTCCTCTATTTCTAAAAAAAAATGAAGAAAAACACGCCGCATTCTTCCAACATATTTTTGTTGCATTTGTTTCAAAAGTTTAATCTGATATGATTATCTACATCACTTGAACATTGCTGATTTTACCATTTACTTAATACAAAATGATTAAGATAACTTATGCACTAACTTATTATTTAACCTCGTGTTTTTCTGAGAAACATCGGCGATTTGGAAATTTAAGAGGCAAAATGACCAACTACAAGCGAGTAATTTTATTCATAATCTTAAAGGCATTCAATATTTGTATTGATATCATTGTAATATGTATTGGCACAAATTTCATTTTAAACAAACTATGCGAGTATTTGAAAAAATAGGATTTTAAAGCGGCCACTAAGATTTTCTTTCCGAAATCAAGAAAGTACTTATCCGAAGCACATATGTACAATCTTAAATAAGGTATGTTCAGTGTTAATAAATACTTTTTTAATATACTTGAAGCTTATGGTGTTAACTTTCATTTTATGTTCATTTTCTATTTTGAAAATTGATTAATTTATAAAGTATCTAATTGATTTTCTTGACGAATATATGAGTGTGGTTTTAAAGAGAAGAGAGAAAAAACAATGATAAATTTGAAACAAAATTGTTTAAAGCTTCTACATAATTTTATTATCCCCCGCCAAAAAAGGCGGCGGGGATATTGAAATAGTCTCCGTCCGCTGTCCGTCCGTCCTTCCGTCCGACATTTTTGTCCGGAGCATATCTCTAAAAGTATTTGAGTTATCAACTTGAAACTTCATAGGTGGATAGACCTCATTGAGGAGGAGTGCAGTGCACAAGAATGATAACTCTACCTTTCATAATTTTTGAGTTATTGCCCTTTGTTATTTTTCAAAATTGAATTTTGTTAAGAGCATAACTCCAAAAGCCTATGAGATATCAACATGAAACTTCATAGGTGCATATATCTCACTCAGGAGGTGTGCAGTGCTAAGAATGATAACTCTACCTTTTATAATTTTTGAGTTATTGCCCTTTGTTATTTTTCATACTTAATTTTTCACCTGAGTGGAGCAAAACTCAAAAAGTTTTTGAGATATCAACATGAAATGTCATAGTTGGATAGATCTTATTGATGAGGAATGTTGTGCGCAAGAATGATAACTCTTCCCTATACAATTTTTGAGTTATTGCCCTTTGTTCTTTTTCATTCTATTTTGTCCAGAGCTTATCTCAAAAAGTATTTGAGGTATCAACTTGAAACTTCATAGGTGGATGGATCTCATTGAGTAGGAGTGCATTGCACAAGAATGATAACTCTACCCTGCATTATTTTTGAGTTATTTCCCTTTGTTATTTTTCAAAATTAATTTTTGTCCAGAGCATAACTCAAAAAACCTTTGAAATATCAAAATGAAACTTCATAGGTGCATAGATCTCACTCAGGAGGTGTGCAGTGCACAAGAATGATAACTCTACCTTTCCTAATTTTTGAGTTATTGCCCTTTGTTATTTTTCATACCTAATTTTTCACCCGAGTGGAGCATAACTCAAAAGTGTTTGAGATGTCAACATGAAATAGCATAGGTGGATAGATTTTATTGAGGAGGAATGCTGTGCACAAGAATGATAACTCTTCCCTGTACAATTTTTGAGTTATTGCCCTTTGTTCTTTTTCATACTATTTTGTCCGGAGCTTATCTCAAAAAGTATTTGAGGTATCAACTTGAAACTTCATAGATGGATGAATCTCATTGAGGAAGAGTGCAGTGCACAAGAACGATAACTCTACCCTGCATAATTGTTTAGTTATTGCCCTTTTTTTATTTTTCAAAATTAATTTTTGTCCAAAGCATAACTCAAAAGGCCTTTGAGATAACATTATGAAACTTCATAGGTGCATAGATCTCACTCAGGAGGTGTGCAGTGCACAAGAATGATAACTCTACCTTTTATAATTTTTGAGTTATTGCCCTTTGTTATTTTTCATACTTAATTTTTCAATTCAATTTTTTTCTCAAAAAGTATTTGAGGTATCAACTTGAAACTTCATAGGTGGATAGATTTTACTGAGGAGGGATGCAGCACACAAGAATGATAACCTACCCTGCATTATTTTTCAGTTATTGCCCTTTGTTATTTTCAGCCATCAGTATTCACATAGGTTTCAAATCTGTAATCACTATAGCCATCAGTTTTCATTACCAAAAGACCTCTTAAAATGGAATTATTCTGCTCTACTACATATACATTCTTCCAATGAGCAAACACATTCGGTGGGGGTTGGCCATGTTGACATGGCTCTTGTTTTTAAGGCATCACTAGACAGTTCATGAAGGATTCTTTTATTTTACACCTTAGACATTTTAAAATTGATCAAGAAAATGAAAAAGTAAGTAGGGGGTGCCGTGGTTTTCCTACTGAATTTCAGAGTGTGGTTGTCAGAAAGTAACCATGGTAAACTTTAAAATGAAAATTTTAATACTTCTCCTTAATTCATTTTTATTTTTAGGCATTATTTAATTATAGACTTAAAACATATGAAGCACACTTTTATTTCAATCCAACATTATCAAAATTGATAACGAAATTAAAAAGAAAAGTTTGGAGGGGACGCCGTGTTTTTCTTACTGAATTTGGGAGTGTGATTTTGAGAGGCAAAAATGATAAATTTTGTAACAAATAGAAAGCTTATGGATCTTTCATTTGATATCAAAATTATTTATTTTTTATAAATTTGAAAAAGTTAGAAGGGACGTTGTGTTCTCCTTCACTTTATTGAGAAATAGGAGAGAGGCGACGGGTTTTATACCTGTCCTTACATTTCCGTAACAAGAGTTTCCAATTACCCAAAGAGGGGCAGGGCGTCATGCATCACTTAAAATCATTTATCTTTGTAAATCTACTTTTGTCATTTTAAAAATGTTACTGTGTAAACATACTTTTGTAGTTCTACAACTGGAAACACGTTTTTTTAAACTCTATTTTCTTTGTTTTAGTTTTACATTTCATTTATACATTTCAGAGTTTAAGTGTGCAAACATGCTTATGTATTATATGCAATGGAAGATACAAACTTGTAAATTTATTGCTGTTTTCCATGTTAAGTATGTTATCTACAATTAAACTTGTTATTTATAAGCTTCGCCTTCAATTAAAAGATTGGATTAAGAGGCATATTATTTGCTGTACACGAATGCAAACAAAACTGCTAGACATACACGTTCGCATTTTCAAATGAACACTTTTCATGTCTGGAATTTGGCAACGAACGCCCTCCATATATCTGGTGAAACATTATCTAAAGTTTATTCATTTTCACTACTAAATTGTTAAACTTAAGGTACATAAATCAGAAAGTGTTTACATAGGGCTGGTTTAACATTTAAATCAATATTACACGGAAGAAAAAATATTTAACTGATAAAAAATACTTCACTTGAATAGCAAGTGGGTTTACAATATTCCTACTTGAATAATGTTGAATCACCCTTAGGATATGTTGCCTGCTTTTTAAATTTGTCTTTTGACGTCTTATCTGTGATACGCAGGCTTCATAACCTCTGATCCCCTTTCAAAATTCCATTTTATTTAGTTCCGCCCATTGTTTTCTCGTTTAGGGCACACGCTTTTTATTACTTGGGGACCATACGCCGCTTTTCATGGAATGGCACGGAAGTGTCACATTGAAGGTTCCATGATTACCGCCATATGAACACATCTGCGGATGTTTCTAAATTCAATGGCGGCTGTAAAAAGTCTCCCCGTACATTTAATCAATGATGTTATATTTTCGATCCTTGAAGATCGTTCAGCACGACATTATTGTTGTGCTTGTGGTATTTTTAGTTTCAATTTTTCGGCATTTTCTATATAGGTGGTTCCAATATTCCTACTTGAATAATGTTGAATCACCCTTAGGATATGTTGCCTGCTTTTTAAATTTGTCTTTTGACGTCTTATCTGTGATACGCAGGCTTCATAACCTCTGATCCCCTTTCAAAATTCCATTTTATTTAGTTCCGCCCATTGTTTTCTCGTTTAGGGCACACGCTTTTTATTACTTGGGGACCATACGCCGCTTTTCATGGAATGGCACGGAAGTGTCACATTGAAGGTTCCATGATTACCGCCGTATGAACACATCTGCGGATGTTTCTAAATTCAAAATTTTACTATTTCACGTTTAAATGTTGAATTCTGCTTAAGCCGGTGCTAGGGGGCGTGGACGGTAATTTGCACTTTCCAGTACCGTCCATGAACAGGCTCAGTCAAACCGAGCCTGCAACATTTTCAATTTTGCCGTGTTGGGCTTTCTTTAGGGATTCTATATTTATCTATTTTACATATAGAGGATAATGAATGAGTGTAGGTTTAATATTAAATTTATTGAACTCGTTGAATAAAATCATATTATGCGAGCCTCTGGCGAGCATGATATTGTTTTATTCAACGAGTTCAATAAATTTAGTGTTGAATCTACACAAATACAATATTCTATTTATCATATATATGAAATAAGTACGGTAAACTGTTATCAAGAGTCATTTTTCTTTGACGCGCCTAGGCCGTGACGTCAAAGTGTTATTACACTAGTGTAATATCGCCTAGTGTAATATCGTTTTTATTAAATGGCTTTATTACACTCCTGTGCCGCGGTTTATGTGATAATTACATGTATATATTAGTCCTTTGTTGTTGTATTTAGGACACATTCAAAAATGACCTGTTACAATATCAAAATTATTTAGCAGACATTTTCACAAAAAATCTTACGATTTATCTTAAGTTTTTGACTTACGATAATTGTTAGTTAAATCTTAAGTCATTTTGTAAGTTAAAATTTTATCTTAAAATAAAAAATTCACTAACGATAAATCTTACGATAAAAACATCCCTAGCAACGTTCATTTGATATTGATGGGCATGCTCTATATTTGATTCCGGTTTTAAAATCAAGTAATAAAGAGCTTGAAATATGTATTGAACACAATCAAATTTCAATAAGATCAAAAAAATGATTCAAACTTATATATTTTCTATCTTGATTGAAAATAATTTTATGTATCTAAGTGATTCAGCTACGTTATTGCTAAGGTAATAATAAATAAAAAGGTTCCACTAGTATACGATGGCAATAAAATCGAACTCACAAAATTGTACAAATTATTTGTTTTCAATAATACTACAGTATAGTTCACATTTAAAATATTCATAACCCTCTCCATTGTGACGTCATCAAATCATGACGTCACAAATGTTTATGTTGAAAAATAATTATACCTTAATTTTTGTTATTTATAACATACTGTTCGCTTAATATATATTTGGCCTCCAATTTTTTGTTTGTTTAGGTAAGAGATACATGAAATTTTACCCTTAAGAGAGAAAAAATTACACTTACGAATGGGGAACACCTATCATAAAGTTACAACAGATTTTGCACTTAAGATTTACTTAAGATTTTTTTGTGAAAATGTCTGCAGAATTCAATTCATTAGCTTTGATTGGCTATGAGTATTTTTGCTATTTTTGATATGACTGATGTGATTTGTCCATTGAAAGTTCTAATTAGACATCATTATCAAAGGAAGACTGATACAAATATAGGAAAGAGTACAAAATCACCTCTTTAAATTCAGATTTTAGAAATTATGCAAGTTGAAATATTTAAGTACTTTTATTTTATCTATTGAAAATATACTGGTTTCCTAGCAGTTTCCAATACAAAAAGTTTTTTTACACATAAGATAAGAATCTGTCACAGGATGAGTACCCACTTTGACAGAACACAGTTCAAGGTACTACCTAATTTTCCAGCATTACCATGCTTTCATTTTAGTCCTTAACTTTGCTTATTAACTGGAATATATGGGGCTGAAATTTAACAATATTGGCCTGAAAATTAACACCTTTTCTCAAATTCATTGAAAGATTTTTGAATTTTATTTATAAAAAATTTTATGAGCAAGATGGTCAAATCTTCAGTTTCATTCTGCATACTTACTCTTCAATAAGTAGAAATTCATGACTTCCATTCCGTTTTAAACTCTTGTCATTAAATTGTAAATCTGGCGCATGCGCAATTTATTCATCTTTGAGAACAAAGAAAACATGTTGTGGAATTTTCTTCAAACTTTAATTACTAATTAGTGGTGATTAATTTTGATTTTAAATTTCATTGCAGTTTTTCAGACCTTTTTTCATTTTGAATTTAAGTCCGTACCAGTATAGTAAGCAATGTCAAAGAAATATAATTGTCCAACCTTTTCTGTGTGGTCTGCAAATATATTGATTTAAAGAATCTTAGAGGTGGAACTCAATTATTGCTCATAAGCTTTCAAACTGGAATTATCTAAGTTTCGCCTATTTCTATATGTTGCAAGTCCTCTAAGGTAACTTTGAACAACACGCCAAACTGTAGAACATATAAACTGCTGTACTATTTAAACTTCTGTGTTGTCTTGAAAACAAACATCTCTATGATTTCATAAAGTAACACATATACTTTATCAGTAAAAATATACTGTACTGGTCGAAAATGATAAAGGGTAGCGGAAAACTGCTAGAGCCTGGTAACTGCTAGGAAACCAGTATGGATTTTATGTTCCGAGTTCTAAAAGAGGTCAATTAGAAAAATTCATCTGTTTAAAGGTTTGTCGTTTAACGTGTAACCAACACTGAAAAGCCTTTCACTCTATCTCAATCCATTGAGAAGTTGCAGCACTTTGAAATCAGTTTTGATGGAAAAATAGTGATTTTTGGCAATTTTGAGATGTCCCTTAATCATTGCCATGGTAACAGGAATTTTAAGATTGAGTATGCGGTTACAAAGGCTATGGTCCAGTCATAGTAGTTTCATAGCAGACATTTACTTTATAGAACTGTAAAATTTCATTGCAACCAGGGACTTCCATAGCAAACATTATCTGAATTTCATAGCAAGCACCGACTTCCAATGAAACCGTTTTATAATTTTGTACAGCAACAAGTCACTTCTTATGTAACTGTTTTTTCCATTAGCAAAAGAAACCAGTTATGTTTTTACATGTGCACTATTCCAGATACAAATATGGATTTTGTGATATCAGTTTAAGATTAAATCTAAATCATTTAGATTTTATATCTGCTTTTGTTTATAGTTTACAATATTACTTTTTCTTTGTCATGGAGAGTATTTATATTTAGGTGAGCGATATATGGGCCATCATGACCCTCTTTTATTCTAACAAAGTATTAGTCAAATGGCACAAAAAGTCTCGAAAAAGGATTTCCAATCTCTTCATGTCAAAAAGCCTCAGTGGAGTCCCTTTAAGTATTTTAGCTCAGCTTTTGGAGCATTATGGGAAATTCTATTCACCCTTGCTTTGTGGTTGGCGCAATGCTTGAAGACCAATTCGCATGTAGCTTTACATCTTATTAACAACTGTAGGTATTGTTTTGAAACTTTACACATGTACTAAGGATAAAAATTGAAGATCCATAACTCTAGCATGTATGGTGACAAGATTATTCCCCTTTATGAAATCTCTGTTGTTTCAGCTGAACTTTTGGTTATATACAGAATTTAATTTAGTTTAATTGTGTAAGAAGCTTATAGACACACTTTCGAATCCGTTCCTGGAACCAACCTGAACAATGAGTGTAAAGTTTTTTGCTCAAGAAAACAATGACTTGCCAGTGACATCGGCTAGCGATCATTTGATGACTAGTTCAATGCTTTAACCACTTGGCCATGCCGCCTTTTTTACCACAGAAAGTTGTAACAAGGTTTTTAATAATTCTGTACATGAACTAATACACAACTGCGACAATTTTGAGAAATTAAAAATCACAAATTAATCAATAAAACAGAGTAATTTATTAGCTCACCTGTCACAAAGTGACAGGGTAGCTTTTCGTCTGGCGGTCGTCCGTAAACTTTTACTTTAAATGACATCTCCTCATAAACCACTAAGCCAATTTCATCCAAACTTCACAGGAATGTTCCTTTGGTGGTCACCTTCGAAAATTGTTCAAAGAATTTAATTCTATGCAGAACTCTGGTTGCCATGGCAACCAAAAGAAAAAACTTTAGATATCTTCTTTGAAAAAACCCAAAAAGCTAGAGCTTAGATTTTTGGCATGAAACATCTTCTAGTGAGTGTCTACCAAGTTATTCAAATAAAAGCCCTTGGGTCAAAATTGGCCCCGCCCCAGGGAGTCATTGATTTTTCCTATATGCATATAGTAAAAACTTAAAAAATCCTCTTTTAAAGAACCCAAAGAGCTAGAATTTAGATATTAAGCATGAAACATCTTCTAGTGAGTATCTACAAATTTTGTTCAAATAAAAGCCCTTGGGTCTAAATTGGCCCCGCCCCAGGGGGTCATTGATTTTCCCTATATGCATATAGTAAAAACTTAAAAATCTTCTTTTAAAGAACCCAAAAAGCTAGAGCTAAGATATTTAGCATGAAACATGTTCTAATGGATGTCTACCAAGTTTGTTCAAATAAGAGCCTAGGGGTCAAAATTGGCCCGCCCCAGGGGGTCATTGATTTTCCTTATATGTGTATTTTAAAAACTTAAAAAATCTTCTTTGGAAAAAACCAAATAGCTAGAGTTTAGATACTTAGCATAATACATCTTCTAGTGAGTGTCTACTTAGTTTGTTCAAATAAAAGCCCTGGGGTCAAAATAAGCCCCGCCCCGGGGGTCATTCATTTTCCTTATATGTGTATAGCAAAAAACTTAAAAAATCTTCTTTGAAAAAACTCAAATAGCTAGAGTTAAAATATTAAGCACGAAGCATCTTCTCGTGAGTGTCTACAAAGTTTGTTCAAATAAAAGCCCTGGGGTCAAAATTGGCCCTGCCCCAGGGGACATTGATTTTCCTTATATGTGTACAGCAAAAACTTAAAAATCTTCTTTGAAAAAACCTGAATAGCTAGAGTTTAGATATTAAGCATGAAACATTTTCTAGTAAGTGTCTACACAGATTGTTGAAATAAAAGCCCTGGGGTCAAAACTGGCCCTGCCCCAAGTGTGTCATTGTTTTTAACTATATGTGTAAAGAAAAACTTAAAAAAATCTTCTTTTTAAAAACCCAATGAGCTAGACCTTAGATGTTTAGCATGAAACATCTTCTAATGGGTGTCTACCAAGTTTGTTCAAATAAAGCACTGGGGTTTAAACAAGCCCCGCTCCGGGGGCCTATATACAGGTGAGCGACTTCAGGGCCATCATGGCCCTCTTGTTATGATTATGATAATTTACACCATTTATATTTGTATATTCTAGGCATGGCAGTATCTGGGTACAACACAAGCTGAAAATGAACAAGAACCAGCGGCCATTTCTGCACTAAATAAGTATGTTTATTGTATGTTAAATTCTATATCACCTTTTAATGAAAAGGTATCTATCTAACCATTAAAGATGTATTTGTTATAGGTATATGTCTGCAGTTTATCAGTTATTAATAGAGGGTAAATGTATCTTTTTTCATGCAATATCGTCTGCAGAGGCACGAGGGTGCATTAAAAGCCTGTGCCTGCAGGGTGAGGTATTTCATATGTCTAAAAAGTTAATGCTAACATTTCGCGTATCTTTACATTGTGTTTGTATAATTCAAATGATGTCATGTCAAAATATATGCACAGCCATGCAATACCAGTTTTATGTACTAGCAAAAGCAGATTTGGTATATAATAAATCAACATACTCAACCAGGACAGGGATATCATCACACATGTCAATTCAATGTCATAGAGTACAATCAAACTTAAATCTATCAATTACAATTGGGGTGAGTGACATGGTTATAACTAAGGTGTGTCAGGTGTTTATGACACACAAATTCAATAAAGATACAACAATAAACTCAAAAAAGGGAGTTGTGGCCTAGTGGTTAAGGTGTCAGCCTCTCAACCCAAGGATCATTGGTTCGGGCTCTAATCAGGTAACCACCATGTTTCTTCATATAACATCAGTACTGGTTGGTTCCAGGAAGTGGACTTGAAAGTGATTTATATAAGTTGCAAGAACTTGTTTCACAAGCGAGCTTAAATAAATATGTTTAAACAAAGTAAACTCAATTATGACTGTTGTCTTTCAGTTCTAAGACAAATGAGCAAACATTGAGTAAAGATTATTATTTTATATATTTTTATAACTATTTCAGATGTTTAGAACTCGAACCAGGTAACCTGGTAGCGTTGATGTCACTGGCAGTTAGTTATACAAACGAGTCACTGGCTTCACACGCCTGTCATACGCTCAAACTCTGGTTGAAAAACAACCCAAAAT